>NW_027397074.1:19843600-20000720 GCF_003265705.2 Callorhinus ursinus | reverse complement strand
GAGGAGGAGGAGGAGGAGGAGGAGGAGGAGGAGGAGGAGGAGGAGGGAGAGGAGCCTCAGGAGAGATTGTTCACATCGCCGCCTCTGCCGGGAATCCCGTCCTACAGTCACGTAGGTAAAAACCCACTCTTCTATGCACCTACAGGCGGAAGACTAAAGCTGATCATGTATCAAATTTCACACAGAGGTGACAAGAGCAACAGTATGTTACCTGCCCCTGAGTTCCCTCCGGAAAAAACAAAACAAAACAAAACTTTTGTATGCAAAAGTAACGCCTGCTCATTGCAGAAAGGTTGAAAATATGGGGTGACTTCCAAACTCTGAGCACTTTTAAAATTGTATGACTCAGCAACTTCTTCCTGTGAGTCTACATCAAGAAACATTCATACCACTTCTGTAGCCTTGAAATGAGTAAGAGCACACTGGCCGCCATTTCAACTATACATGACGATATGTTATAAAAGGTCTAGGATGAGGTGTGTGACATGTAGAGGGACACATAGTGAAAATTTGTCAGATTCTAGAAATAATGGGGACAGTTCCTTTTAAAATTATTTTTAACTAGATTATTATAAGTAAATATGCCTAAATAAGCCTAATGCCTGATCAATACGTTCTTTTAATATAGAGTTTAACCCTGGGTCCCTCAGAAAAATCTTATCCACATCACTTTTTAGTACGTATATACTGCCCTAACTCAAAATAACTGAAAGCCCTCAAACCCCAACTGTATAAAATGTCTTTCATATTTTCTATAAAGCTCTTTACTATTTAATATTTAATGATGCTTATGTCTCTTTGTTATGGACTGAATTATATTCCCCCCGCTCTATATGTTGAGGCCCTAAGCCTCAATGTGATGGTATTTACAGATAGGGCCTTTAGGGAGGTAATTCAGGTCATAGGCTGGAGCCCTAATTTGATAGGACTGATGTTCTTCTAGGGAGAGGAAGAGACACTAGGAGTGTGCACACACAGAGCAAAGGCCACGTGAGGACTCAGCAAGAAGGTGGCTGCCTACAAGCCAGGAAGAGCACTCTCATCAGAAAGTGACCCTGACAGCACCTTGATCTTCAACTTCCCGCCTCCAGAACTATGAGAAAATAGGTTTTGTGTTTATGCCACTCAGCCCGTGGTATTTTGTTACGACAGCCCGAGCAGACCTTTTATGTAATAGCGGAGAATTACCTGAGTTCAAGAACCTGCACCACTTGTCAAACTCACCGATGATGTAGGATGCAGGATCAAACTGGTCCCTGGGGCTCGAGAGGGTGGGAATGAGCCACGTCAGGGCAGCGCTTTTCTCACAATACTGGTCCTGGATGAAGCCCCTGATCTGAGCATAGTAGGGCTTTCCATCTTGTTCATCAATCACAGAAACAACATCTCCTATTTGGTAATATACTCCCTGGGGGAAATAGAAGACAATCCCATATTTGAAATAAAAACAGAAAAAAGCACCCCGGCTATGAACTGAAACCTCCCTAACACGAAATAAACAGTTTGCAAAGTGCTCAGTAAAACACCTTTAAGATGGTCCAATGCATCAATGTTTATATGGTTGTGTTATCTGCCCCTGAGAAAAGAAAATTCTTTTCTTTTTTTTTTTAGAGAGAGAGAAAGCTCAAGTGGGGGTGGAGGGACAAAGAGAGAGGGAGAATCTTTTTTTTTTTCTTAAGATTTATTTATTCTATTTATTTTTAAAGATTTTATTTATTTGACAGAGAGAGATAGCAAAAGAGGGAATACAAGCAGGGGGAGTGGGAGAGGGAGAAGCAGGCTTCCCTGCTAAGCAGGGAAGCCTGCTGCGGGGCTCGATCCCAGGACCCCGGGATCATGACCTGAGCCGAAGACAGACGCTTAACGGCTGAGCCACCCAGGTGCACAGTGAGATTTATTTATTTGAGAGAGAGAGAAAGATAGCGTGTGTGCTCTCGTGTGGACTGGGAGGGGCAGAAGGAGAGGGAGAAAGGGTCTTAACCAGACTCCATGCTGAGCACAGAGCCGATGTGGGGCTCAATCTCATGCCCCTGAGAACAGGACTTGAGCCGAAAGAAATCAAGTTAGATGCCTAACCAACTGCACCACCCAGGTGCCCCTTTTTGTTTTTTGTTTTTTTTTTTGGGAGACAGAGAATCTTAAATAGGCTCCACACTGAGTGGGGCTTAATCTCACTACCCCGAGATCATGACCTGAGCTGAGATCAAGAGTGGAATGCTCAACAGACTGAGGCACCCAGGTGCCCCTGATGCCAATTCTAAAGTTGTTCACTCTTGAATAAAAATTATACACACCCCCAAAAATGTGCATCTGGAGAAAACATTTGTTTATAAAAACACTTTGATTTCGTATCAGAACAATGTTATCCCTACAGCCATTAAGCTGTAGAAAGGGGAAGTGACTTTGCTGAAGGCTACTGAAGGCAGAGAATGCAGCTGGGGCTCCTTCACCAGCTCAGGGGTCCGTCTCTGTCCTGTATTGAAAAGCAGTGCTTACCCGAGGAGAATACGCTCTACACTCCTCCCTCCTCGGCCACCCATAAAGAAAATGGACATCACACATTCCAACCCAAAGAAATGAGAGAAACTCTTCTGATCATAACCAGTCTTCAGGATGGGTCCCATGCCATTCACTCTGCTATCCTCCCACAAGACAATTACCTGCGTTTCCAGCATTCACGGCTTCAGGTCTTATCCCTGCTCCACTTCGGAGCCAACTAACTCATCTGTCACGTCCGTGTCGAGCCCTCCCTATGACTCTGCCTCTGCCATCTGTTGCATGTCTCCTTCCCTAGGTCTTCAAAAGGAAATAATTTCTCCCCTAAGCATCCATAATGGCTGATCCAAATCTTTATGGTACTCAGCACTCCCTTAGGTGGGTGTGGTTCCTAGCCAGTGAAAGTGTCCTTGACTTGCAGGAACCAAGTGCGATTTATCACTGCTTCCCTCAAAACAGGGCCTTGGCAGCAGGTAAAGTGCTGGGGTGTGTCCTCAACCATAAAAATAATTCTGAAGAAATACTTCCAGTGAGTGGGCTGTGACAGGAGCTTTTCCTGGTGGACCCTTCATCCATGGGTCTAAGGGCTACAGTTGCATCTGCATCACTACGGACCAGTAGAGTCAATGCGGACCACAATCTGCTACTGGCTAGTTCATATCCATCCTCAGCTGGTCCTCAGAGCCACTACTCAACGTTCTAAGTTATTTGTCATATAAATTCTTTGCACTTACGGTTTGCTTTGTCTACACGTAGCATCATTATTCCCAAATTATAAATGATTAATTCATTTTTTTGTACAAAGAATAGGGCCTTGCTTATCATAGACACTCAAATATATGCTAAATGAATATTAACTCAAAATATATAATAGTGTGAAAATAGAACTGCAAGGCAAAGACAATGTCCTACTGAAAGATTCCAGGGGCACCTGGGTGGCTCAGCTGGTTGAGTGTTGGGACTCTTCTTTCCACTCAGATCATGATTGTGATCATGGTTGTGAGATCAAGCCCCACGTCAGGCTCTGCCCTCAGTGGGGAGTCCACTTGAGATTCTCTCTCTCTCCCTCTGCCCCTCCCCCTGCTTGCTCTCATGCTCTCTCTCTTGCTCTCTCAAATAAATGTATAAATCTTAAAAAAAAAAAAAAAGATGCCAACGGTGAGCAGTACCTGGCACGTGGTTAAGTGATTATTAGCACGTGTTGTGTTGTGCATGTATATACAGAAAGCGCTAACCATGACTAAGGCACTTAATCTAAGGAGTTCCTTCATTTGCAGGGAGGTTTCAGGGCTGCTGGCAGAAAAGAAAGGTCAACTCAATATACTAAAGAACACTGGATTAGGAGTAAGCAGAGCTGTTCATGGGGCTCTTCTGCCACAAGGAGGCCATTCAACCCTTTGGGGTCTTGGGTGCCCACACTCCTGGCCGTCAGACCCAGTGGCTCCCACTCAGCTCCCTCTCGCATGCCTGATCTGGGCTCTAGTTCAGCAGATGGCAATGACCTCTTAAGTCCTCCCGCCCCGGTGCTGCGTGCAGCGGCAGCGGCAGCCTCTGCAATCCTGGGTATCGGCAACATACCTGAGTATTTTGTTGCACTTTGTCCTTATTGTCTAACAAACAGGGGTGGCAGACAGCAATAAGAAATATGGTATTTGTGGGGTGACTGGGTGGCTCAGTCTGTTAAGCAGTTAAGCGTCTGACTTCGGCTCAGGTAGTGATCTTGGGGTCTTGGGATAGAGCCCTCCATCGGGCTCCCCGCTGTGTGCCTGTGCACGCACACACTCTCTCTTTCTCAAATAAAGAAATAAAATCTTTCTTTTTTAAAGATTTTATCTATTTGACATAAAGAGACACAGCGAGAGGGAACACAAGCAGGGGGAGTGGCAGAGGGAGAAGCAGGCCCCCCGCTGAGCAGGGAGCCCGACGCGGGGCTCGATCCCAGGACCCAGGGATCATGACCTGAGCCGAAGGCAGACGCTTAACGGCTGAGCCACCCAGGTGCCCCAATAAATAAAATCTTAAAAAAAAAAAATATGATACTTGTAATAACAGGTCCCACACCTGTTCAAAGGCCTTTCGCCTTTTGGTTGAGACATGCCTGGAAATCATTAGTACATTAAATCCTTAGCCAAACCAGTTGCTTCTTTTTTTTTTAAAGTTTATTTATTTAAGCAATCTCTACACCCAACATGGACTTGAACTCGCAACGCCAATGTCAAGAGCTGCATGCTCTACTGACTGAGCCAACCAGGTGCCTCCCAACCAGTTGCTTCCAGACTTAAATCTGTAAACTGCGTGTTCGGCTGTGAGAGTGATACACACATCTGAAAACACGATGGTGCCAATTTCTACTATCCATTGAGCGCTTACTCTGCTGAGTGTTTAACAGACATGAGCTCGCCTGAACCACTGAGGTGGCTGCTATTTACAATCCCTATCTTCTAGCAGAGGAAACAAAAGAGAGCTTGGTCTCGGCCCAATCACACAGTCATTTGCCGGTGGGGCCAGGAGCTGAGCTCCGCCATCACACTGCCTCACTCCATGACCTGCTGGCTATAGAATCTCTGACAAGATCAAGCAGTTCTCTGTGCTTCACTGTCCTCATCCATAAAATGGGGATAACAGTAGCACTTCATGGAGTGGACTGAGTGAAGTAAAGCCTGTGTCGTGCTCACCTCAGGGCCTGATGCACAACAAGCGCATACTAAATTTAGCTACTTTATTTATTACTAACATGCGTGAAATGCTGGAAATACAGGAGTGGTGTTTGCCTGTGTACAGGCTGTTTTAGACTACACAGATTCTGGGCTAACAACAACAAAAAAGGTACACACAGAGTATCATACTTGAGTTTTTCAGTGTTTGGTCCACTTGGGTCAGGTATGAAGCACTAACTTGTGCCACTGCCCCCCAAAAGATAGTTCAGCCCCCAAGACATCAACAGCATGTAATGGCTGCCGCCTGTGACAGGCCCGCCAGGCTTTGGAGGCTGTTTCTGTGTTGCAACTGCTTCCCTAAGGCTTCTGGTTCAAAAATAACGATATATCATGTCTCCCATCGAAGAAGCAGGTGTCTGTGGGCTTTGGCTCTAGGAAAATGGACTTCCTCACTCTTTTATCAAAACATTTTGGACACTCTCTCACCATCTACTTCTAGTAGATGTTAATCCCCGCCACTGCCCTTATTGCCCTCACTTCTGCTTAAAGGCATTTTAGAATCTCTGTGCCTCCTCTACCCACTAGGTATCAGGTCTACACTCCGTCTACTCATCCAAGTCCCCACTCTGTGCTCCTCCCACAGTGACTGGCAGGGTGACTAGGGTGGCTCACTCTTTCAGGATGCCACACTATACCTTAGAATTTTAAGACACTTAAAATACTTAAAAATACCATGTTTCAATAAGCAACTACCCCTCCTACCTCAGCTCTGGATGAAATGTTTTATACCAGCCACCTACGGGGAAAACTAGCTTAGAGAAGAACAAAAAGCAATCACACATTATATAGAGGGGCAGAGGCCTTTGGACTAACCCAACATTTGGCAGTGTATCTTATGACAGGCCCAAACCTGCCCTTAGGAACCCTACAGATGCTTACCTTGTAGAAGATTGATTCTGCAGTGATTATAGTGGAAACGGACTCAGGAGCTTTGATGGGCTAGGGGGAAAAAAAAAGTAAAAATATTAGCACATTCCGAGTGTGTATGTGTGTGTAGCGTATACAGTCATTTTTCCAGTCATCTACAAGAGTTCTGTAACTTAAGAAACACTAAATCTGTTGCTGGTTGACCAGAAGCACAATAAAAAGATAAACGATTTTCTGAATGTTGTGGCAAAGCACAGCCTGAGTATTTCTGTGGCTATTTCTGCTACCATCAGCTTACCAACTGCTGAGAACTAACGCACAAGCTGCTGAGATCTACCCCAACCGCTCTCGGAGCTTTATTACATATAACATTCCGGTTATAAACAACATCCTGGCTCTGAAGGCCTGCGCATGACAAAAAAAGGAAGTAATAAAAAAAATGTGTAGGTGAACACAATGTGAAAACGTGTCTCCTTGAAGGCATTTTCCATCTCAACTTAACTATGGAACTAAGCTGGGATACTTGTCATCAGAAGTAATTTTCTAGCAAGGCTGAACTAAGGTTATAGAAACTTCCTTGGAGTGCTTAGGCATTTGCCACCACCCAGCCATTACTGCAATCCCTTCTTAAGCTGTAATACACGCTTATATGCCACAACACAAAAACCAGGCCTCCCCACATGTGTCTTGGTACCATCCTTGAAGAGAAGGGTTGCTAAAGAAATAGATACTGAAATAACTGCAGAGCATATTCTACCACACAGAAGAGGAAAACATGTGTGTAAATGATACAACTATAATCACATGCACATTTACTTAACGTGCTTTGTCAACAGGTGCCTCATTTTAAGAAAACTAAATTATAAAAGTCTTAAATCAATTAGGCAACTATTCTGAATAAGAATCTGCAGGCGGCACAAGAATTTACTACAGGGCCCCTCAGTGTTTCACAAATGAATACACCCAATTTCAGAAATGCCCAGTAAAGGAAGCATTCTTGTTCTAAAAGGAAAGAACACCATACTGAGGTTTAAAAAAGTAGTCTACAACGCACTGTCCACTGTGGATGGCCATTTTCCCCTTGTGTTTACAAAAATACTGAGAATTTACTGCAACAAAAGGTTCTTTCAACTACCCCCAGCACAAGTCTTTCAACCATCTAGTTTCTTACAGCAGAAGGCTTAGCAAAATTTTTGATTCACAATCATCAAACTGATCATCATGTCAGCAAGATACTTTTTCTGGGGCTGTAATAACAAACAAATATGGAAAGGAATGAGTTCCAGTATTATTTACTTAGATCTTTAAAGAATAAAAAAAAAATTTTCCCCCTAATATATCTGGCCATATCAAGAACCATAATCCCACCTCCTCCTTGCATAGAGGGCCCAGTCAAATGCATTCAAGGTTTATGTTTCTTTTAGACTCATATTTTATATTTCCCACTGGAAAAAATCAAAAGCTAAAAAAAGAAAAAAAGGATATTATTAACTATAAACAGCAAGCCTCCTGCAACAGAGCTCACTTCCTTTTAAGAAGTGCGGACCAGTCCCCAGAATACTGCAGAAAGGCTCGGAAGAGCAAAGTTCAGATGAGAAATGAAGGCACTGACAGGACACACTACACACACAATGCCATTACTGTAAAAGACACTGTCCACAATCATCTTACATTTTTTAATTTAAAAATATGTCTTCTCCCTTTTCCTTTAGTGGAAACTTTCTTTTCAGCAGCTGGAGCAGATTTGTATTTAGTGTTTCTGAGCCGAGCAGACCTCCTGTGAATTTCCTGCTTACTCTGTTACATAAACAATTAAAGAACAAAAAAGATAAAGAAATAAAATTGTAGAAAGATTGCTGTCCCGATACAACCATCTTACAAGGACTTCAGAATATGCACTTTATGCTGACTTTTAAAAAATTAAGTAAGAATGTGGCTTTTCTTTTTACCCTGGGTAATCACAGGAACTGGGCTAATTAAGACAGGGAGGGCCCTAGACAAGCATCTCTAGAGCCTCCAAAAAGGTGTGAAGTACTTACAATAGGGCATTGGGGTAGGTGTAGGAGTAAGTCTCGGCCAAGGCAAGAACTATTCGTTTGTTGTGTTTATAGTGGAGAACATCCCTTAACAACTCAACTCTCCAACCCCGGGGAGCAGGCTGGGTGTGGCACTTCCCTACAATGGAATACTTACGCTGCCATTTAAAGCAATGACATAATCTTACTTTATAACATAATAATAAAATAACCTTTAACAGGGAAAGTAGGTCCAGTAGCATGACCCCGTTTACGTGCGTGTACTGAGATGTCTGGATACTACCGCAAATGTTACTACAATGAGGGGGATTTCTGAAGGGTTTTAAATTGTCTCGCTTCTTTACACTTTCAATTTCTCACAATACCAAAGGTGCTTAGAATGGGCCAAGCCAGTGAAGATCTCATCGTGGGGCGGGAGCGGGCGGCCCTCTCTAGCACGGTCACCGCGATCCGGGAAGGCCCACGCGCGCGCTCCCTCCCCGCCCCGCCGGCCTCCGCCCACCCCACGCCCGGTCGGCCTCCGCGGGCGGGAGGCGCCGGAGGAGCTCACCTGCTTGCCGCCCCCGCCCCCGTTGCTCTGCGGAGGGGCGGCCGAGGTGCTGGCGAAGGTCGCCGCGCCGAAGCCGCCACCGCCGCTGCTGCCCCCCGTCCCGCCAGCCGCCCCGGAGCCGGCGCCCCCGCCGCCCGCGCCGCCCCGGCCCGTGCAGTGGTGGCAGAGGATCTCGCCCTGCGGGCCCTTCTTCCACATGGAGGACGATGTGGTCTTGCAGACGCTGCAGGTGGGCTTCAGGCCCAGTGGCATCGTGGCGGGCTCGGGCGGCCCCCGCGGGCGCAGCGACACGGGAATGGCGACCGCCGGCCCGGGCCGCCCGCTGGTCGGCCCGCCACTCCCAGCGACAGGAAGAGCGGCGCGGGCGCCGAGCTGTCCACGCAGGGACCCGAGGGAGGCCGCTGCCCCCTGGAGGCAGGAAGGCGGTTCCACCCGCTCTGCGACCGGAACCAGCCCCGGGCGGCCCACAGCGCCGGGAGGCGGGCTCGGGGGCGGGACCTGGCCTGGAAAACTTCCGGCGATGGGTGGGGCCTGCGCCGCGCTGGCTCCACCCCCCGCGGCCGGAAGTGCCCCACCCGGGACTTCTGGAAGTGGACTGTAGTTTGGATCTCGATCGCCTTCTGGGGAAAGATTTTGGCAAACTTTTTGGCTTTAGGCCTGGGATTGGCAGGTAGAATGCAGAACACCAAATTAAATTTGAATTTCAGACAAGGAACGAATAATATTTTGATATGCGTGTATCCCGTGCAGTGTTCTTTGTTTATCTGAAATTCGGATTTAACTAGGTGTGCTGTATTTTTATTTGCTAATCTGACACTCAGGCTGAGAACGCCTTTACAGTACTAAAAATTATAATTTAGAACCCCAAATACTTTTATTTATATGGGTTGTATCCATGGACATTTATGCATTAGGAGGGGAAACACATTGTAAAGCCTACAATGTCAATCACACGTTCCTAAACCGTCGGGTGATGATGTTATCACGGGTCCGGTAGCCTCTGGTCAGCACGCCAGTGAGCATGAGAGTGGGAAGGCAAACGACTGGTTTGGCCTAGACAAGAGCATTATGACAAGACAGTTCCCCTCTTATTAATGTCGCTAATCAGAACAGGCCTCACCATGGAAAAGGGTCTCTTGCTTTTCAGCCTCACTTCATAGTGTAGTGGTAGCGTACCTGTTTTCAGGATCCTGGGTTTTCTGGACTTGATATACCTGGAGACAGCTCAATGAATATGCTGGTGGCATGGCCCAGGGAAAGAGAGAAAACTTGTATTGAACGCCCACGTTGTCACAAAATCTCACTTAGTGCTCATGACCACCCTGAAAGGAGTTACTATCCCTGTCTTAGTGTTAACTGATGATTAACTGAGGGACCATGATTTGGACCAGTGGCCGACACAACCTCTGCTCTGACACCACATCCGAATGCCCTCAAAGAGCCCTGGGGCCTGTGCTGTGGCTCAGGCATTCTTGCTCTGAGTCTAGGTTTCCCCAATAGTAGAACAAAATATTAACTACTTTCCAGGACCTTTATGGGGATTAAGACCAACTGTAAAAGTGGTTGAGGAAAATAGATAAGGACTGTCGTCTCATTTTAGAACCATGCACTCTGTGAAGGGCATCTAGGTGGTAAATTTCATGCCCCCTAATGCATGTCTCCATCTCCCAGTGTATACTGCTCTTTGCACTTCATCCACAAATTACCCCCTCTCATTCACTGAGAACCTTGACCCATGGCTCACCAGCTTCCTCTCCATCATAGGACACCATCCTGGGTTGGGTCAACATCCACATGTATGAACACCCAACACCCTGTTTCCTCCATTCTTCCTCGGCCCCCATCTCCATCTCCTGTTTTTGTCAGCTCCTGCAGCTTCTGGTCACACCCTCCACCCTTCTGAGATCATCAGGAAGAAGGCCACTTTTACCCCTTTTATCACAAAGTAACTCCAACCACCAAATCAAGAAATAGAACATTACTACCACAAAACCCCATACTTGCCCCTTACCACTATACCTGACTTCTGACACCATAGATTTTGTCGATTCCCTTTGTCAGGTTAAGAAATTTCCCTTCGATTTCTGTTTTCATCACAAATGTGTTGTACACATTTGGATGGAGGAGGGAGGAGGAGGAGGGAGGGAGGAGGAGGAGGGAGGTTTTATCAAACGGTTTTCTCTATGAGATGATCATAATACTTATCTGTTAATGTGTTCATTACGTGGATATACTTCTGAATGTTAAATTAACATTGCAACTCCTGGAATGAACCCAACTTGGCCGTGATTTACTATCCTTTTCCCATATTGCTGGATTTGGTTTACTAATATTTTTCAGATTTTTGCATCTGTGTTCATGAGTAAGATGGGCTTATAATTTTCCTTTCTTGTAATATCTTTGGCAAGTTTTTCGTCAAGATTATGTTGGCCATAGCAGGAGGAGAAGAATGAAGGGGAGTAAATCGGAGGGGGAGACGAACCATGAGAGACGATGGACTCTGAAAAACAAACTGAGGGTTCTAGAGGGGAGGGGGTGGGGGGATGGGTTAGCCTGGTGATGGGCATTAAAGAGGGCACGTTCTGCGTGGAGCACTGGGTGTTATGCACAAACAATGAATCATGGAACACTGCATCAAAAACTAATGATGTAATGTGTGGTGATTAACATAACAATAAAAATTATTTAAAAAAAAAGATTATGTTGGCCAAAGTAAAGACTTTGGATTACATGCTCAGTGACACAGGAAACTATCTGAGGCTCTTCTATGTGCTGAAATGAAAAGATAAAGGAAAGAAAGCAATTTACAGAACAATGTATAAAATACGATCACTTTATGGAAATATAAAAGCTGTATGTGTGTGAAGAATATTTGTTTTAGTCCTTTAGACAGAAAACTGTTGTCAATTGATTGTAACAGACTCGGTGAGGAAGACTTTCACTTTTCATTTTGTATTGTTTGAATTTTTTTCACAACATCATGTGTTCCTTTTATTTAAAAAAAAAGAAAGAAAGAAAATATCAAATGGGAAAAGGGAAACACCGGTAGGTTTTCAGCCTTAGAAATCCTCTCCCAGCTGGTGAGAGCAGTGTATGGTGGCTCGGGTCTCGTTCAAGGACTGGCACCCGGACCTCCACATGTAGCTCGGGTCATTGTCTGTAAGGTGAGGATGGTATTGCCCACCTCAGGGCTGTGTGAAGATTTGGTCTGTTCTCAAACTTGGCTCATAGTTTTAAGTCAGTAAGTGGGGCTTCTCTAAGCAAAGCCACAAGTCCTGTGCAGACCACACTAGGGTGTAACAGAGTGGTGTGCCATGGGGACAGACAGGGCTGCCAGGCAGAGAAGGTGATGGGGCCAGGGGAGGAGGGGCAAGTCAGGAGGTGAGGGAAATGGATGCGAGGAGAGAACTCAGGAAGGCAACTCAATGAAGTCTGTGACCCCATCCCCTGCTCCCTCGCTGGGGCCTCAGGAAGAGCATGAGCCACAACTGGCCAGGCTGGGCTCCCTGGTCCCCAGGTGCCAGGGAGAGATCTCAGACTGAAACAAAGACAGAGAGAGAGACCAGCCTGGACGCAGGGGAAGGGTTCAACTGCACAGAGACAAACACAATCTGTGCCTGTGGGGATACCTGAGAAAATTCTAGTGTGTGTGTGTGTGTGTGTGTGTGTGTGTGTGTGTGTGATAGAGAGAGCAAGTGTGTGCCGTGAAGACAGGAGTAAATACCTCCTAGGGTCTTCAAATTAACACCAAGGGAAAGGAAAAAGCTGAATTCCCCAGGGGATTATCAGTGCTGCCAAGCAGGCTAATTTGCATGATTTAGGTGTTGCATGGTTCATTAATCAAAACTCTTAAAATTAAAAAAAAGGGAGAGCAGATGCATAAAACATATCACAGCCTGGTTTCAAAGAGAGTACTATTCATCCCATTTTGTGTCCCAGTGGATATGAGCCGTGTGGGACTCCTTGAGCACTCATGCCCTTGTGCTGTGCAGCTCCGGGGCAGAGCCTTGTGTCTCCGCTTACTTAGCAGGCCGACCAGGACGACAAGAGCACGCGCCTCACCGGGTGGAGGTGAGGAGTCGGTGAGTTAGTGCGGGTGAGGCTGTAGACAACGTCTACATTCGGTAAGTGCCTGATTGATGTTGATTCTGAGGCCAATACGAGAGCAGGAGGAGGAAGCATTTTTTTGATCAGATTAGTCAAGTCACTGGTTAATAACCTCCTGACATGCAACCTTGGGAAAACGTTAATTAACTCAAATTGTCTACTGACAACAAACTAGGGAGAGAGATTGCGGTCGGGACAGAGGGTGAGTGAGACCCATGAAAGTGCCGGCAGGTGCAGGAGAGGGGAGCCCGGGCAGATAAGCTTGCTGACCGTTCCCTTTTTCATCCCCAGGAGGGGCTTCGTGATGTCCATCTCCCTCTGTGCACATACCTTCCGTGTTAGAACCTGATATGATTACCCTGTTGTGCGGGTGTCCCACGGCTCCCAGCCCGGTGCTCAGGGTGTTCCCTTTGCCTGGAATGGGCTCCCTCCCAACACTTCACACCCCACCCTGTCCTCTCCAGAATCGGCTCAGGACACACCTCCATTCTCCGACTCCCCGATGTAGCTTCCTGGCTCTGACTCTTCCCTCCTCGACCTCACGGTGTACCTTTGCACCCACGTCGCCTCCACGGGACAGTGAGCGTGCTGAGAACAGGAAGCTTGCTTTTTTTCCTCTTTGGGTTTCTTCCATGCCCCGCACACAGTAGGCACACACTGATGAGCAGTGTAGTGAGTGGATCAGTCAGCCTGTTCTCAGCAACACTTTGCATTCAGGACAAGTGTCTGCTCCCATGCCTCTCCTTGCTGCCCTCCTACGTGGTCATCTGACTTCTCTCACCCAACAGCCTGAATCAGGCTTCCCTGGCTCCTCACTGGCCTGCCGCCCCGGGTAGGTATCTCCCTATACCACGGTGGGGGGGTCGCGTTATCACCTCGCAGAAAAACCAGTGCCTGCTTTGTCATAAACAAATCTTCCTTATTTGAAATAATTGTGCGGGTCTTCCTCCTGCTTGGGAGAAGGTGATGACGCCAGGTCTTCTGGAAGCCGCAGGACGCCTAGCCCACCCGGTGCTCCAACTGCCACTCCCCCCAACTGTCACTCAGAACTTCCCTCTTAGTCCCAGGGCCTGCCTGCCCTTCGGATGACCGACGGCTCCCGAGCCAGGGAAGCATTCTGAGACCAGGTGAAAGCCTCATTGTATGATTAAGGCACCGGCCAACTGTAGTTTCATGAGGAAAGCTCAGCTGCCGTTGATTTTTGTTTGTTTTTTGTTCCGAGTGCTTTGAAACTCTCTCACGGCCTCTCCCCCTTCTGATTTGCAGGACCGCCCGGGAGGAAACCAACTTGGGTACTCGGCATCTTGCGGGGCTCCTCAGCTGCGTGTCAGGACAGTTCCCCTCAGGAGAGCTCCAGATTTTACCAAAAAGAGAAATATTCCCTTTTCTCTTCAAAATGTAAATATCTTCTTTAATATAAATAAATGCTCATTATAAAAATTCATACAAACTCAGAGTGTGTTCCCCAGCTCTGCAGTGTTAGGGATACCCATGTTAACGGTTTGTCCTCTATCTCTTCAGCCTCTGGAAATGTGTATGTGTGCAGTGTATAAAACATGAGTGTGATCCTACTACGTATTATTCTCTACTCTAGCTTTTTTTATTCAAAAGTGTGTTGGAGTGAACTTCTGACATGAATCCATATATATATATATATATATATATCGAACTTTTCTTTGCCAAAATCAATTTAACCATTCCTTAATGATTGATACTTAGTCTGAAATTTTTTTTGCAGTTACAGTGAATAATGTAATGAGCTTCCTTATATATGTCTCATTGCCTATTTGTGTGGGTATTTTTATGGGGCAAGTTCCTGAAAATGTAATTGTTGGGTGTAAAGTGATGCACATTTTGAATCTGATGCTGCCAAATTACTGACGAAAGAAAGGTTTACACACCTGCCAACTGCTTGAGGTTTTCTCAGGGCTGATTTAGCCCCCTGGCACAGTAGGCACATTGCCTAGGGTCCAACGTACTTTTAAGGGTCATGAAAATATTTCAATTTCTTTTAAAATCAGTAGAAAAAAAGTGAATATAATAATAATGAATAAATAGTGTACAATGAATCCAGTCTGGATTGTTATTTTTTTCATTCCAGTGCAGCCAAAAAATGCACATGTAAATATTTTTTTTATAGAAAGGGGAATATCTGTAGGACCCCCACAAGTCGGAATGTGGCCCTAGGTTATCCATTTCTCTACACCCCTGCAACTCTGAGAATTAGCTTTTTAGTTTTTTTGGGGGAAAAAAGTACACAATTGTTTTTATTGCATGGATATTTGTGAGGTATTATTTCCTAAGTTTATTGAGCAAAGTTCCCTTATGAATTGTCTATTTATATTCTTTTTTCATCTTTCTAAAGAGTTGCTCATCTTTTCCTTTTTAAAAGGTTGTTCTTACAGTAAATATTGCAAGTTTTATTTTCACAAATTTGCATTTCAGAGTTATTGGTATCTTTTGTAATGATATTAAAAGTGCTTTTTGTACACCAAATCTGGCAAGGATTTCCAAGCATTCTTACAAAGGCTTACAAAAATAATCGTTGATATTTTCTTGTAGAGTATCTATGGCTATTATTATTTATGATAATATCTTTAATTCATCTGGAATGCATTTTTGTAAAAGATGTGAAATAGTTATTGAACTTTGTTTTCTAAGCATAACTACTTGTTCCAACACTATGGGACAATAATTTGAAATGCCACCTTTATAAAAATTTTTTTTAAAGATTTATTTGAGACAGAGACAGAGACAGTGAGTGAGTGCGGGGGGTGGGGCAGAGGGAAAGAAAGAGAGAAGCTCAAGCAGACTCTCCTCTGAGCGCAGAGCGTGATGTGGGGCTTGATCTCATGACCCTGAGATCTTGACCTGAGCCGAAGTCAAGAGTCGGACACCTCACCGACTGAGCCACCCAGGCACTTGCCTTTATCAAACTTTAAATTCTCATACACATGGGTCTATTTCTTACATCTCTTCCATCCCATCGGTCCATTTATCTATTGACATGCTACAACCATACTTTTAATCCTGTAGCTTCATGATATTTTGGTTTCTAATAAGGTAAATCAGTACTCCCCAGCTCCCCATAATCCTTCTCTTTCAATTTTCTTCTTGATTATTCTCATATATTTACTCTTTCTGATGAACTTTAGAGTTATGTTTTCAAGTACTGAAAAAAAATCCCAGTGAGGGCGCCTGGGTGGCTCAGTTGGTTAAGCGACTGCCTTCGGCTCAGGTCATGATCCTGGAGTCCCTGGATCGAGTCCCGCATCGGGCTCCCTGCTCGGCGGGGAGTCTGCTTCTCCCTCTGACCCTCCCCCCATCTCATGTGCTTTCTCTCTCATTCTCTCTGTCTCTCAAATAAATAAAAAAAAAAATCTTTAAAAAAAAATCCCAGTGAATTTTGCAAAATTTAGAGGTTAATTTGAGGAGGACATCTTTGTAAAATGGAGTCTGCCTCTCCAAGAGCGTGGTGTTCTGTTCAGACCTTCTTTTTATGCCATTCCCGAGTGGGGTATGGTTTGACCAAGCCCTGGCCCTCTCAGCAATCTTCTGTGGGGAAGCAGGCCAGCAACAGGGGCTTGTCTGAGTCTTCATGTCCCAGTAAAGCTAACGGGGGGGCTTTTCTTTGCCATTTTTGGTTCATTTCGTACTGGTTTTCTAAGAACTGTGCTCTGCTCCAAAGCACTGTGGCAGAGCCACCGTAACCTCTTTACCTGCATTTCTGGTCTCTTTGCTTCTGCGTTTGCTTATTCTGGCCCTTTCTCCACACTGTGCCTAGTGCAGTCTTTTTTTTTTTTTTAAGGTTTTAGTATTTCTTCATGAGAGACAGAGAGAGAGGGAGGGAGAGAGCACAAGCAGGGGGGAGGGGCAGGCAGAGGGAGAAGCAGGCTCCCTGCTCAGCAGGGAGCCCAATGCGGGGGGCGGGGGGGGGGTGGGCTTGATCCCAGGACCTGGTACCATGACCGGAGCCGAAGGCAGATGCTTAACCGCCTGAGCCACGCAGGCGCCCTAGTGCAGTCTTTCTAGTCAGATCCCCTGGTCCCCTGCTGGAGTACCTTCAGTAATTCTCTGTTGTATCAGTTACCTATGGCTGTAACAAATCACTACAGACATAATGCCTTAAAGCAATACAAATCTATTCTCTTATAGTTCTGCAGGTCGGAAGTCCCAAATCGGTCTCCCTGGCCTAAAATCAAAGTGCCAGCATTCGGATTTGGAGGTGCTAGGGGAGAATACATATCCTTGCCTTTTCCAACTTGCAGAGGCCTCCTGCATTCCTTGGCTCACGGCCCCTTCCTCCGTCATCAGAGACAGCAACTCTGTCACTCGGACCTCTGCTCCTATTGTCATCTCTCCTGTGACTCTGGTCCTCCTGCCTCCCTCTTATAAGTATGATCATAAGGATGCTTATGATTCAGTTGGGCCCACCCAGAGAATCCAGGATCCTATTCCCACTTCAGAGTCCTTAGCTTCATCACATCAGCAATGTTCCCTTTGCCATGTGAGGGGCATTCACAAGTCACAGAGATTAGGGTGTGGACATCTTTGGAGGGCCATTCATTCTGCCTACCATGGCCATGGCCTTCAGGATGAATTTGCTTGCTGGTCCCTCACTGACCTGCCCTAACTGGCCCTCTGCCTAACCTCATTCTGCTCTGGAACCTGCCCTCTCTGCTTCTTCCCGTTCTGGTCCAGGCTGACTCTCTGCCTTGGAAAACTTTTCCCCATCTCTTCCTCCTACTCATCTTTCAGCCTTGGCTGAAACTTCCCTTTCTCTGGAAGCTTGTGACAGCCTCTTCTACTTCCTACATTTTCCTCCAGACGTTATGAGGGGCTCTCGTTATCATCTTCCATTGTTCCTGACCCTGCTTAATTTGGCTTTTATATTATTGCTTGTTTATCTTCTCCTCCAAAATATAAGCATTTTGAGGGCAGAGGTGATGAGGGGAGCTCCACACCTGGCACATAAAAGGGAGTTTATGAACTCCTGGTGGATGAATTTATAAACATATTAATTTCATTATAAAGTGCAAGTTACTTTACTCTATAGGCCTCATCTTAAAAGTAGTGGTTCATCACTCACCCAATAAATATTTGTTAAGTACTGGCTTGGTAAGTCCTGAGCTAAGGGAGTTAAAATTAAGAAAACATCGTTTGAGGGGTGCCTGGCTGGTTCAGCGGGTACAGCATGTGACTCCTGATCTAGGGGTTGTGAGTTCAAGCTCCATGTTGGGCATAGAGCCTACTAAAAAACTTAAAAAAATTTTTTAATTAAAAAAAAATAGAAAACTCATTTGAATGTTACAAGGATGCTAAGATTGTAGTGGTATGAGCACAAAGACTTGAATAACAATTCTCCTCCTCCAGGAAAATGGACTTGGAGATCAGTGAACCAATAGACTTTAGTTCTGGAGATCATCACCATCTGGTTCGGAAAGCAGCAGATAGTAACGTCCAGATCAAGTCTGGTCAGTCCTACACAACTTCGCCTTCTGAGCCACAAAAAACTCGCGGGAATCCACATTCAAAGATGAAAGAGCGAGCGGATAGCTATGTGGTACAAATTTCAGATGAGACCACCCCAAATGACAGCAATAATTTAGCCAATCCATTCTCAGATTCATCGGTCCGCAAAGGTGAGCATAATTTTGGAAGAGAAAAGCAAGTGTTCTCTCAAAATGCTTTCCCAGAGTGGATTGTTAGATGCTTTAACTTTGCCTTTAGTTTTTCCCAGTTACACTTTACCATGAAACATGATGTAGGGCTGCTGTAGTAGGTGGTCCCTTAGTTGTCCAGGGTATTCAGAAATTCATAATAAACATATTACGGTAAACAATGTGTGGTTCCCTGAGGAAATATGAATTACCCACTGACTGTAGAATGTTCTTACCTCCCTACAAGGTGATGCCATGATACTGGTTTTAGTTTTAAAGCATATTAATTTAATGCCCCCTAGATATTAATTCTGTATGGGAAATACATTCAGCTGTGAGCAATAGAAAACTAAAAATCTGTGGCTTCAAAAAACGTCTTTTTTCTTTTATGAACTATGCCGTTCAAGGCAAATGCTACCAGTCCCCCGTGACCACTCTGTCATCCTTAGACCCTCTTAGGGCCTGGACAACTTAAAGGTAGACTGTGAGCTTTGAACCCCACTGCTGTCTCCCTGTGGCCTTCACTCCCCATCTTGTGGCTGGAAAGATGCCTTTTGGAGCCCTAGCCTTCCAGGTAGGGAAAGGCAAAGGCAAAAAAAAGGCTAAGCCTAGTCTGCTGCCTCGACAACTCCAAGGGGTGCTATTCATGGACAGATGCCCGAGAGTAAGCCAAATCTGACTTCTTTTCAGAGGCTTTCCTAGAAACCACACCCAAGAATTTCCACTTGCTCCTCATTGACCCTACCAGGATCCCACGGCCACCTCCATCTGTAGCTTTTTTAGTTGGGCCCATTGTCCTCTTTAACCAGGTTGGGGTTGGGTGGTGAGGAAGCCAGGGAGGATGGATGGCACCACATGAGCCACCTCTGCCCCGGTGCCAGTCCTTCAGCACCGGGTGTTGTGCGAGAGGAAGAGTTTTGCATTTAGTCCTTCCAACAACCCTGTAAGTGAAAGCATTGTAGTGTCATTTAACACATGAGGAAATCAGGTTGAAGGCCTCCCCACCACTGTTAGAGTTAGTTGCTTGCGTCTGTCTCTCCTGGAGGGCAGAGGCTGGGCTCTCTCCCACTTTAAAAAAATTAATATGGTATGCAAAAAGATGAAAGTCTTATGGAATCAATGGGTAATGGATGAAAAGCTATGGGACTGGGGGGCTATCATTATTTGAAACAGCTTTATACAATTTACATATCATAAAATTTACCCCTTTTAAGTGTACAATTCAATGATTTTTAGTATATTTACAGAGTTGTGCAACCGTCACCACAAAAAGAAACCCATACCCATTGGGGTCACTCCCCATCCCATCCTCTCCCCTGGCCTCTGACAACCACTAACCTACCTTCTGTCTCTATGAATTGGTGTATTCTGGATATTTCATATCAATGGAACCAAATGATATGTGATCTTTTGCGATTGCCTTCTTTTACTTAGACTTAGCATAATGTTCAAGGTTCACCTGTGTTGTAGTATGTGTCCAAACTTCATTCCTTCTTTATGCTCATATAGTATTCCATCGCCTCATTAGAACCCATTTTGTTTATTTATTCTTCAGTTGACAGACATTTGGGCTATTTCCACTTTTTGGTTATTAGGAATAATGCTGTGATCAATATTCATATTTGAGTTTTTGTGTAGACATACGTCTTCATTTCTTTTGGGTAGTAGATACCTAGGAATTGCTGGGTTATATGACAACTCTGTATTTAACATTCTGAGGAATGTTAAACATAGTGGCTGCACCATTTTACATTCCAACTAGCAATGTAATGAGGGGTTCTGTTTCTACATGTCCTTGCAACACTTGTTATTGTCTGTCTGTCGTCTTATAGCCATTCTAGTGTGAGGTGGTATCTCACTGTAATTTTGATTTGCATTTCCCTAGTGACTAATGATGTTGAGCATCTTTTCACAAACTTATTGGGCATTTGAATATCTTCTTTGAAGAAATATCTATACAAATCCTTTGCCCACTTTTTAAAAAAACAGGAACCATTTTATTATCTTTCATGATTCTGTGGGTTGACTGGATTGAGTTGGGCAGTTTTTGTGCTGGTCTTGACTTGGAGTTCTAATGCAGTTGTAATCAGATGGCAGCTGAGGCTGAGTGGCCATTCTGACTCCTTGACATGGCTCGAAGTTGGTGCTGGTTGTTGGCTCTCTCTTTATGACTTGAGTCTCTCAGCACTTGGGAGTTGGGTCCCAAGAAAAAGTATACCAGATAGACAAGCCCCATTGTGCCAAGAAGTTTGTCAAGCCTTTCCAGGCTTCACACATGCTAATGTCTCACTGGCCAACACAAGTTACGTGGCCAAGCCCAGTGTCAGTTGGAGGGGGGCACTACACAAGCTCTGTCCATTTTTAATTATTTATCTTCCTGTTATTGAATCGTGAGAGTTCTTTGTGTATTCTAGGTATAAGTCCCGTATCAGATACATGGTTTGCAAATATTTTCTCCCAGTCTCTGGGTTTTCTTTCACTTTCTGATGGTGTCATTTGACGCACAGAGCTTTTACTTTTTTTTTTTTTTTTTTTTGAGAGAGAGAGAATGAGAGACAGAGAGCACGAGAGGGAAGAGGGTCAGAGGGAGAAGCAGACTCCCCGCTGAGCAGAGAGCCCGATGCGGGACTCGATCCCGGGACTCCAGGATCACGACCTGAGCCGAAGGCAGTCGCTCAACCAACTGAGCCACCCAGGCGCCCGAGCTTTTACTTTTGATGAAATCCAATTTGTCTGTTTTTTTCTTTCTTTGCTTATGCTTTAGGTGTCATATCTAAAACATTTATTGACTAATTTCTGCTCACAAAGATTTACATCTACGCTTTCTTCCAAGAGCTTTGTTTCTTTTTTTTTAAAAGACTTATTTATTTTAGAAAGAGAGAGTGTGCGAGGTGGGGAGGGAGGGAAGGGCAAAGGGAGAGGGGAAGCAGATTCCCTGCTGAGTGAGGAGCCCTGATGTGGGGCTTGATCTCAAGACCCTGAGATCATGACCTGAGCCGAGACCAAGAGTTGGACACTTAACAGATGAGCCACCCAGGCACCCCAAGAGTTTTGCTTTTTATGCTTACGTTTATGATCCATTTTTAAACTAATAATTAGATTTTGTGTATGACATGAGGAAAGGATCCAAATTCATCCTTTGGTATGTATATGTCCAGTTGTCCCAGCACTTTTTTTTGAAAAGACTATTCTTTCTCCCTTGAATTGTTCTAGCACATTTGTTAAAAATCAGTTGGCCATAAATGTAAGGGATTATTTCTGGACTGTCTATTCTAGTGATGTCTAGTCTAGTCTTATAAGGCTGGGCCACATCTAATATTTATTCCCTCACAGTCTCTGATATATAGTAAATGTGCAATAAATGTTGACTACATGAATATTTTAAGGTAGGCAGCCCTCATTGGGGCACATATGTTCTGGTATTTTGATTAAGATAGCTCAATCCCATTTCTTTGTTGTCACCCTTCCAACGCATCAACACCACCTAGCCAAAGGACACAGTTGACAACCCTGTCAGTCATCTCTAAGCAGAATTTACTTTTTCTTTGAAAATTGAGTCAAAGCTACCAAACAGTTCACTGTCATCATATTCAGCACCATATTCAGAGGGCTCTGGGAAGAGCTGTGCAGGAGGAAGGAAGCAAAAAGAGACACTGACATCCTCTGCACTCAGCTTTGGCATGCCACTGGGACCTCCTTGGTCTTATTTATGATTCCTCATGTTATCCAGTTTCTGCTCAAGTTGAAGGGAAGGGAATTGCTAAAGGGAGGCAGGCTGGTGAGAGAAGTGGTGGGAAGGCTCTGCGGACTCCCAGCAGCCCGCATCTGTCTCTGAGGACTAGCTGCCCTCTCTACCTGCACTCCATTTCATCCACAGGTGGACCCGGACCCCTAATGATGGCCTGAGACATCCAGGGACTTTCAGGTCACTTTTAGTCCTAAGGAGGTTGGGGTGTGCATAATAAGGAATTAAATTCCTGTTTGTCTTTTAGATTTTGGGGCTTCCACGGATAAACCCTCAAATCTCCAGTAAAATACCTGTGACAATCCGAACGGGATACTTTCCACAAGGTCTGCAGAACTGGATCTCTGTTGTTATTCCATCTGCTGAGTCTAAACTAGTGCTCCTTTTCCCCTCCTCAAAAAGTCAGAGGAAATATTCTTTCTGTTAAGTATCAAAAATAGATAATTACATTTCTATTTTTACTTTTGAATATTGTGTCATGAAAATAATGTTTCTGTCTCTTCAGCTTTCATTATCAAAGTGTTCCTGATCCTGTCAGCTCAGCTGGTGGCCACTGGGGCAATTGTCAGCCTGTTTCTTTTCTGGTAAGTCTTTGTTACTGATGTAAATTAAATATTAAGTTGTTCACATTAATTCTTATTGAATCGACTCGACTTAATTCTGATCATTAAACATTATCTGTTTTCTCTTAATCATCCATAGGATATGATATTTCTATAGCTTTGTGGTTCCTGAGGCAACTCTTAGAACAAGTGTTGGTAGATTTCTACAGTTTTGCTTCAACTTCCTAAGCTGAGATCTTTTTGTCTTACTCTTATTTGGGGCACTATTTCATTTTCTATTTCCCCTGAGCTATTTCCACAGATAAAAGTGGATAAATGGAAAAAAGGTGAGATTATGGAGGCTTTGGAGACTTGGAACGCGGTTAAATGCAGAAATTATTTTGGGGCTATGATCCATCACTGCTTAAACTTAGCCTATGAAAATCTCTATTTACAAAACAAATTTATGAGAAGTTGGTATTTTTTTTTGTTTTGTACACCTAGAGACCTCAGTACTTTTTAAAAATAAAAATGTCACCAGGACATGTACATTCATACAAATTTGACTTACATGACTGTCTTTTTATGAGTCTATTTTAAGAAGCAAGGTATAGTTCTAGGTTTCATTATTTCACTCCTCATTTGTCATTGTCAATCATTTAGGATTTACCCCTTTCTCATGAAACTGTTTTATTTCTAAAGTATTACATTAAACAATTTGTTGTTTAAAATTATATTAATTTTTTTTTAATCAGGAAGAGTTTAAAATCTTGGGTGCTCACGAATGCCTGGTTCACCTATGCAATCTTGTAAGTATTCTTGGATTTCATAAAAAGTGATTTTTCTACCAGCTACTGATTGAGTTTCTTTATTAAAAATTAAGTAAAAGTTTAACATTCTGGAAATGACAAAATTATAGAGATGACAAGCAAATTAGTGGTTAGTAGGAGCTAGGGTATGTGTGTGTTTGTGTGTTCCCATAAAGGGATGGCATGAGGGAGATCTTTGTTGATGTTTTAATGATGGGATAGTTTCAAATCTTGATTGTGGTGCTAGTTACACATATCTACACAGACTTGTGTCATGGTTCTATGACATAGCATTATACACACATTGTACCAATGTCAAATTAATGGTGTTGGTGTTATCCTATATATATGTAAGATGTTACCACTGGGGGAAACTGAGTGAAGGATACACGGGAACTCTCTGTCTTTTTGCGACTTCCTGTCAATCTATAATTATTTCAAAAGTAAAATTTAAAAAATTCTATGGATGGCAATGAGCAAAGTTAGTTTTAAAAGCTAAAAAAAAAAGCGAAGGTAATCATCTGCATATATTTTTGTTTACTTTATACTTAGTATCAGATGATAACATAATAACATATCTCTATCTCTATTTATCTACCTATATCATATGATATAATCACCGGAAGCAAATAACACGTGGCTTTAAATTACCCTCAGGCCGGCATTTTTTGTTGTACTGATTGTACTTGCTTGCTGCGGGAAACTCCGCCGCCAGGTGCCTGCGAATTACATTCTCCTGGGATTATTTGTAAGTAGACTTTGTTAGCACTCCTTGCTGCTTGCCTCTGAAATCTATTCCTGTCACATTAGTAATTCCACTCCTTCTATTGTGGAAAATCTTCCTGTGGAATAATACAGATAGTATTTGTGAGATGTTCTCTTGGCTGGATTCTGGTTGTAACGAAGTCATAAACTTACTTATGAGACAGTATCCACACCCCTTTACTGAGAGGATCTGGGGACCCTGGGCAAACTTGCCTTGAAAAGGCCACACAGGGGAGCCCCCTCACAGGCTGCATTTCAGGAACAGCTACCTTGACTGTTTCTGGCCCTCTGCCACAAACCCATTTTGTTATGGAAAGTGGGTTTCACATTTGGTTCACAAACTCGTGGGTGAGAAGTGTAATTTTCCTTATTTTTGTAAGATTTATCTTATTTCTGTTTCAAGTCTCACCGGGAGCAGAAACCCATCTCACCGCAGCTTCTCCCTATTTCCTCACCTTGCATCTCAGTTCAGGAGAGTTGGGGGCTGGGGGACTCCAGGTCCTTGGCTCTCCTCTCCTCACTTATGCGTGGTCTAGTTCCCAGTTCACAGCGCCTCCCGTGGGGCTTCTATTCACAAGGCCTCGCCACGTTGGTCCTTTCTCTGTGAATCAGTGCTGCTCTGGGCCACAGAAAATGTGTGGCTCTTTTTCTTGCCGCCAGTTCCTTTCCCTGCTGCTCACAAGGATTCCAGGATTTCAGCACCCTCCCATTGTGAAGATTTACTTACCAATTGATTAATTCTTCATCTGGTTCCACATCAGATTTGAGAGAGCTTATAAAAATACCCACAGTATAAGAAGATAAGATAAATTGGTGGGGGAATCTGATGAAAGGAAAAAAAATAAGGGTAGGAAAATAAAGCCAGTGGTTAGATTGTATACAAAATGCATAGTCCTACACATGCTGAACAGCCAAAGCAGTTTTGAGAAAGAGGAACAAAACTGGAGGTGTCACAATCCCAGATTTCAAGATCTACTACAGAGCTAGAGTAATCAAAACAGTACGATACTGGCACAAAAACAGACACATAGATCAATGGAACACAATAGAGAGCCCAGAAATAAACCTGCAACTATATGGTCAATCAATCTTTAATAAAGAAAGCAAGAATATACAATGGAAAAAGGACAGTCTCTTCAACAAATGGTGCTGGGAAAACTGGACAGCCACATGCAGAAGAATGAAACCGGACTTTTTTTTTTAAAGATTTTATTTATTTGACTTTGACAGAAAGACACAGCGAGAGAGGGAACACAAGCAGGGGGAGAGGCAGAGGGAGAAGCAGGCTCCCGGCCAAGCAGGGAGCCCAATGCGGGGCTCGATCCCAGGACCCTGGGATCATGACCGGAGCCAAAGGCAGACGCTCAACGACTGAGCTACCCAGGCGCCCCTGGACCACTTTCTTATACCATACACAAAAATAAACTCAAAATGGCTTAAATACCTAAATGTGAGACCTGAAACTATAAAACTCCTAAAAGGAAACATAGGCAGTAAACTCTTGAACATTGGCCTTAGCAACACTTTTTGGATCGTTCTCCTCAGGCAAGGGAAACAAAACCAAAAATAAACATTTGTGACTACATCAAATTAAAAATCTCTTGCACAGGGAACGAACAAAACAGAAAGGTGACCTACTGAATGGGAGAAGATATTTGCAAATGATATATCTGATAAGGAGTTAATATCATATATATGTATATACTATCTGTTCATACAAATGAACACCAAAAAAATCTAATAAAAAACGCACAGAGGACCTGAATAGACATTTTTCCAAAGAAGACATACAAGATGGCCAACAGATGATCTGCTCAACATCACTAGTCATTATGGAAATGCAATGAGATAGCACCTTACACACGTCAGAAATGACTACTATCAGAGAGACAAGATATAACAAGTGTTCATGAGGATGTGGAGAAAAGGGAAGCCTCTTGCACTGTTGATAGGAATATAAATTGGTGCAGCTGCTGTGGAAAATGGGATGGAGTTTCTCCAAAAATTAAAAAATAGAAATACCATACAATCTAGTAATTCTACTTCTGAGTATTTACTCAAAAGAATGAAAACGCTAATTGAAAAAGATATATGCACCCCTATGTTTATTGCAGCATTATTTACAATAGCCAAGATATGGAAGCAACCTAAGTGTCCATTGATAGATGAATTGATAAAGAAGAGATGGTACATATATACAATGGAGTATTATTCAGCCATAAAAAGAATGAAATCTTGCCATTTGTGACAACATGGATGGACCTAGTGGGTAAGTGCAAAGTGAAATAAGTCGGACAAAGAAAGACAAATATCATATGATCTCACTTATATGTGGAATCCAGAAAACAAAACAAATGAACAAACAAAACAGAAACAGACTCATAAAGAGAACAGACCGGTGGTTGTGAGAGGTTGGGGGGGGCGGGGGAATAGGAGACACATGTGATGGGAGTTTGAGAGGTACAAATTTCCAGTTATAAATAAGTCACAGGGAATGTAGTCAATCCTGTCATGATAACTTTGTATGATGACAGATGATACCTCACTTATTGTGGTGAGCATCTTGTAATGTATATAATTGTCAAATCACTATGTTGTATACCTGATACTAATACAATATTGTATGTCAACTATACTTCAATTAAAAATTTAAAAAAATGCATCGTCCTACACCCTTGAGTGTGATAAGCCTGGATTTGGGTCTGTGCCTTCTGGTGGTCAAAGAGAGGAAGGACACATGCCAATGGCGAGATTCTCAGCATCCATATAGTGCAGTGTCCAGTGTGATTTCTATGTGGGGAAGAAGAGCTTCATCCCGAGGGGGGAGAAGACTAGCTCTCTGATGCTTACATGTGGGCATTTCCTTGGCTGCCAGAGCATTGAAAGGCCTTTCTTACCTGGCGTGGATACCCTGCTCATTGCTCAGGGGAGCACGTGGGTTCTCCCAGTTCCTGCAGAGACCACACTCAGGAAGGAGTGGGGGCTAAAAGCCAGACACAGAAAGATATTGGGAATCCTGGAGCATAGGCAATAGGGTGGGGAAGTTGTTTCCAAAAACTTCCGAATTTTTTATTTTAAAAATTTCCAAGAAAAAAAATTAAATAATTACAGGAGATCAAAGTTATTGGTCTCAAAAGAAGCTCTCATCTCTGAGGTTTTGTTGTGTATCCCAAAGCAGGTAACAGCTTAATATTATAGAGGGGCAAAGAATTAGTTATATCTTCTAGACTTTGTCTTCACTAAGATTAGGAAAAATATGGAGAAAACCATTTCAGAAAAGGAGTTGAGGGAAAATGAAAACACACACCGAAGACAGCTTTTGTTCCATAGCATTTAAGCCCCCGGAGCCCATGTTCTGCGCTCTTGAAGCCATTAGGTGGGTTTGACTTCTCATTCTCCTCTTGGAAAACTGAAAAGTGGTTTCCTGCTTTATTTTTAAGATTTTTGTTTATTTATTTATTTGGCAGAGAGGAAGACAGCGAGAGGGGGAACACAAGCAGGGGGAGTGGGAGAGGGAGCCAGAATCCTGGGATCATGACCTGAGCCGAAGGCAGATGCTTAAGGACTGAGCCACCCAGGCGCCCCAGGTTTCCCGCTTTAAATCTTTTCCTCCCCCTCCAACCTCTGTCTTCTTCCCATCATCCTCTCTCTCTGTCTCTCTCTCTCATACACACACACTTACGTGCTGCAAAAGATGGAGAAATATGCAGCAATCGAGCAAGTAGACGAAGAAAATCTTAAGAGGAAAGTTGGAAGCAAGCACATTTTTCAAATACCACGTGTACATGGAACAGATAGAGCTTCTTAAACCTATACTGGAAATAAAGACAGCTCTGGTAAATTTAACAAAGTAGAGAGTCATGCAGCTACTCACTGGGCTTGGGACACGCAGAGACGCAATCCAGGACTCTGGGGACCGCGGTCGTTCTCCTCTCCTATCCTGGATAACGTTGGCCAGCTGGAGAAGCTCAAAGCCGCTCTAGCAGTCCTCGCCCCGCGGTTAGGCTGCGTCTTCATTTTTACTCCCGGGCCCTAGCGGATTCTCTCCTGGCTCTTGCCGCGGACCAGAGGGTGAGCCAAGGCTCCGGACTTGCCTCTCGTGGAGGCGCCCTCCCAGCTGGGGAATGTCAGGCCCTTCAGCAACTGTTCACTGCTGTCGCACTCCACCTGTCTGCTGCTGGAGCCCGACTGTGCCCCTGGGGCCATCCTTGCTGCCTTCGTTGGGCTCCTCCTCTGGCTTGAGCGCCTCTCTCGCACACGGCCCCGCCCCGGCTGCGGCCAGCCCGTGGACACTGTCCCGCCTCGTGCAGCCCCAGTGCAGCCGGCTTCTGAGCCTGAGACCGGCACCTACAGGTGCAGCTCCACGCGCAGTGGAGAACTGCCCTCGAGCCCCATCCCCTCCATCCTCCTCCCTCTTCTGAGGTCTGAAGCTTTTAATTCCCACCCAAGCACTGTAGGAAGGGTCCGTACTGGGGCTGTTGGCAAAGCATCAGTGGAAATAGCATATCCTGCTTTGATAAAATTAGGATTCTGTGTGGTTGGCGCCGTGGGATTAACAGCAATATGGTCTAGAGAAACCTTTTATTACGGTTTCGATATTCCTATTGAATGCATCTTTAATTCCCTCAGTACGCTGAAAGTTACTCCTGCGTTCTAAGAATTTTTACTAATAGAAGAAGCTTATCAGTCTTGGGGGGAATGTTAGGAAAATGTTTAGTTCCACTATTTGTTTCCCGTAATTAATCTTCCCGGTAGTTTGCACGCTAGCGTTATTTGCACGTTATCCGCGCTCCCACTCGCTCCTGCCAAAAACACCCGCCCCTTAAACCATCTCCTCTGGCCTCTGCGCCTCGGGAATCGGGGTTCTGATTTACTGTGCATTTTGTTTTCAGACGGTTCTTCAAGGTCTGCTGCTCGGAGCCGTATCAGTGTAAGTCTTGGATACACATTTCCTTTTCCGTGCGTGCTTCTCCTTGTATGTGTATGTGAACAGTAATCACAGTCTCTGCTTTCAGTTTCTATAACGCTGAGGAAGTGTTATGGGCAACAGCTGCAACCGCTGTGGTGACGTTAGCCCTCACTCTGTTTGCTCTTCAAACAAAAGTATGTATCCCCGGAACCGACTCCCGTCGTAAGAGAGTGTGTGGATGTATGTTCCTTTGCCGCTGCTGACCCACTCTTTCCCCTCCTCCCTCCTGCTCACTGCTGTCCTGCGTGGCCTCCCCGCCTTCTGGAGTCTGACTTTGCTAGTAACCACGTTAAAAAGGCAAAAAAAAAAAAAAAAAAAAAGGACCAGGTGAAATTAATTTTAATCATATATTTTATTTAACCGGATATATGCAAGGGATTACCATTTCCGTAATCGTTAGAACAAACGTATTGAGCTATTTTACATCCTTTTTTGAACTAAAATTCAAATCCAGTGTGTGTTTTCAACTTCCAGCCCACTTCACTTGAGCCACCCTTCAGATGCCCACCAGCTGCAAGTATTGAATGCTCCGCTGCAAACTTTTTTTTTTTTTTTTAAGATTTTATTTGAGAGACAGTGAGAGAGGGAACACGAGCAGGGGGAGTGGGAGAGGGAGAAGCAGGCTCCCGGCTGAGTGGGGAGCCCGATGCGGGGCTCGATCCGAGGACCCTGGGATCATGAACTGAGCTGAAGGCAGACGCTTAACAACTGAGCCACCCAGGCGCCCCCAAACATTTTTTTAACCATCAGAATCACCTGGAGGGCTTGCGAAAACAGGTTCCTTGGGCTCCACCCTGGGGTGGCGGCTTCAGAAAGCCTGGGGCGTGGGCCCAGTAATTTGCATTGCACGGGCGATGCTGATGGTGCGGAACCACCCTTGGAGACCTAATACTTCAGATTACTCTCTTGGTGTGCACAGGGTAGGGAGTGAGGGGGGAAATAGAAGAAGTAGGAAAACGCTCTGACAAAATATCGGAGATTCAAGGGTCTTCTTTTGCTGCATAATCTTACTCAGGTCAGAAGATGATGTTCCCCTTCCTTTAAAAGAATCCTCATCTTTTGGGGGCACCTGGGTGGCTCAGTCAGACCTTAGGCTCAGGTCATGGTCCCAGGGTCCTGGGATCGAGTCCAGCATCCGGCTCCCTGCTCAGCGGGGAGCCTGCTTCTCCCTCTGCCTCTGCCTCTCCCCATGCCTGTGCTCTTTCTCTTTCTCTCTGACAAATGAAAATAAAACAAGAATCCTCATCTTTCCCAGGCTGATTTGGTCCCTTCCCTGATTTATTAAAAAGGCAAAACCAAAAAGCATATTAATAAATTTCAAAATTACAAAAGAATCATTAGCAATAATTTTTGAAAGCATAGTGTATCTTTATTAAAATATATGCAAACAAACACGGAAAATGTGCCCAGTTAATATTGGTCTATTTCATTCCATTACTGTATTCTATGCACAACACTTTTAAAGATACGAATAATTATGATCATACTATACATACAAATTTACATCCTATTCAGTGTACCTTTATTAGGGGAAACTTCATATAAATACAAAATAGAATAGTATAACGAACCCTCATGTATCCTTGGCTCCTGTGATTTCCTCCATACTCCGACCCACTCCTCCCCCCTGAAGCAAGTTCCAGTCAACAGCACACTTTTTAATGTAGCATTTTTCCGTGGTGGGGCAAATGGATTTCCATGGTTCTCAGAAATGTCCTGGGTAAATTATTAACAAACGGGTCAGTGTCTATCTATGGGTATAAAATGCATCTCTAAACATCCTGAAATTCCTTATAGATGATAACTGAGTTATTTTTGTGTTGTTTCCTCAGTGGGATTTCACCATGCTCAATGGAATGCTGTTTGTTTTACTCTTCGTACTTATTATCTATGGAATTCTCTTACTCTTCATACGATCATATGTAAGTGGGATCTCGTTTGGGAACCTCAGAGAATTGTTAGAAAGGTAGGGTGACGTGCCGGTTGTGTTGGCCTGGATCCTCTGAGAAGCAGACCCGAAATGGGTGAAGCACGCGAGGACTGAAACAGGAGAAATGTCTCCGGGAAGAAAGGGGCCGGGAAGCCGCTGGTGGCTGGAAGACCTGTCTGACCCCAGCAGCGTATCTGACACGCCAAGTGAAGGAGGGGGAAGGTGGGTGGTGGGAGCCTTCTAGAGAGGAAGTCAAGGCAGGTTCATCAAGGCCTTCAGGGGGCCCTTGAGCTAAAGTTGACTGTGCTCTTGTGTCTCCCAGGAAGGGCTCTGCTGCTCCCCAGTGACTGAGAAGAGGCAGCCCGGCCCCTCCCCGGAGCTGGAGGTCCGTGAGGCCTGTCCTTGTGGCTGCCCAGTGTGGTGTGGCTGGGGCACCAAGGACGCAAGGTGTGGGGCATGAAGACTGAGCTCCTTCTCTAGACCACAGATGCCTTTCCCTCAGAGGGTGTAGGGGGTGAACCTCCCCACGGGGCGGGTCAGACTCCGTCTCCTATCCTTAGGTGCTGCTTGTTTGAAGTGATAGGAGTGGAGACATGGGCTTTTTCAGACTTTCCCCGACAACAGCCTAGAGGAGGCTCCTTGTTTTCCAATTCCAGCTTGGCTCGCTTGCTTTCCTTCCTTTCTTCCTTTTATATCTTCATTGACTTCTTACTAGACATGAGCCTGTGGTTTTCACATAGGCATTACATTGAATTCTCATGACCTTCCTGAAAAGTACATAGGTCATCTACTCTATAGGTGAGAAAACAGGCCCAGAGAAATTAAATAATTCCTCCAAGTCCACACAGGGAGTACATGGTAGGGATGGGGTCAAAGCCCCATCTGTGTGACACCAGTGCCATGCCCTTTCCGGCACAGCGCACTGTCTGTGGGTGGAGGCTGCAGGGCGTGTGGGGAGGTAGAGGCATCGCGTCTGGGCCTGTGGCCTGGCTGTCATTGGCCCCTGTGTGGAGACAGGCAGCCGGGTCCGCTGAGGACTGGCCTGCGGCCTGTGACCTTTGGACTAAAGCCCTAAGGCCAGCTTGGCCCAACTGCTGAATCAAAGAGTTTCTTTGATAACAAGTGGACTTATTCAGCGATCTTCAAGACGTATAACCAGCAGTTCTGCCTGAATTGGTTTAGCTTTATGAATGACCGTAGAGACTTACAGCTAGGGAGATAGCATCTATATTTTATTTAATTTATTTTAATTTATGTTTAGCATCTATCTTTTAGAGATAAAAACTCAAAGATATCACAAAGATGTGCCTTAAAAGGCCACACAGCTCTCCAATTATTATCATGGATGGTAGCCCAGATATTGGTAGTAATAATCCAAATATTTATTAGGTTGGTTCTGTAGGTCTTTACAATACCATCTAGGTGCACTTAAGGAACTGTGTTTCCTACCAGATAGATGCACCCCAATTCCCACTGTAAACTTCCTTTCACAAATATCTACAATATATAATCTTACACACGTGTTTAAACGGAAGACTTTGACAGAACCTGGTTGTTAAGTATACATGCTTGTTTGACTTGGGCAATTTTGAATTCTTCAGACTTCAGTAATCAGGTGTTTTCTTACTATTAGCTCAGTCCAGAAACACTGCCCCTCCCACACTGTGTCACTGACTCCTGATTTATATCCTTCACCAAGAATCTTCCCTGGTTAGCAGAATGCTCTCTTTATCTAGGATGAGCTTTCTTGTCCTGAAAAGTGAATGGCATGATTTTTCTCATATGTTAGGCACCACCTCTTTATCCTCTCCCCTATGTAAAGCCAACCCCTTTGGCATTCAGATCAGTCCTGTATTCTGATCAGGGCTGTTTTGGTTGCACGGAACAGACTAGCTTGAGGCAAAGACCCAGGGGATGTTCATGGAACTCCTAGGTTGGAAGAAGCGACAAGATTCACAGAAATGGAAATCCCCTCCCCTTCCTCTCTTGGGCTGAGCTGACTGGCCAACTCTATTTGGCTATAGTAATAGCTCCAGCACTAGCTGATGATACAACAGCCTCAGAATTTCTGACTGGCCTGGTGCGTTTGTTTGATACCAGTCACCTATAAGGTTTCTGGTCAGTCAAGAGAGTCACTGCTGTGGGAGTGGATGTCTTCCATCTCTTGTCAATCAGCTCTAGCTAGGGTGCCGGAGGGTCACTATTTTTCCAGAGCGACCTGTTCCAAGAGCTGAGTGTAGGGGCAGGTGCTGGAGAAGGGCTATGTGATGGTGCAAAAAGTGAAACATATCCAGTATGTTCTACTTGCCCTACCATGCATGAGATGTTTAACACTTATTTGATAAAACTGATTTGGCAAGGGTGGTTTTCATTTGTTGGCTGAATGGAATGGAGTGGATGCTGTGGACCACGATGTTCAAAAAGATGAATTTCCCCACAGATTTGTCTTTCTGTAATATTGGGTCCTTATCTGGCAGCAGTGACCCAGGTGAGACCTTTCATTATTCTGAATCTTGTTCTTAACATAAAATTGTTTCTTCTCTTTGCAGTGGTTGCATCTGTTGTATGCTGGCCTTGGAACTATAATCTTCTCACTTGTAAGTCCATGTCTCCCTCGCTTTGACAAAGTGCATATGGTATCTGCATCAACAGTGCCCCTAAGCCTGTGCTAGCCCCAGAGTCTAGTAGAGTCAGGAATCTACTCAAAAACCCTCCAGGAGACTTCTCCCTCCTACGTCTCCCCCTCCTCCTTTCCCTCCTATGCTGCTTCTTTTTCTTTATAAAGACAATTTTTAGAGCACTTTTAGGTTCACAGCACAATGGAGAGGAAGGTAGGTACAGACGATCCCCCCCCGTGCCCCCACACATGAATGGCCTCCCCCCCGATCAACATCCCCCACGAGAGTGATACATTTGTTACACGATGAACCTACACGGACACATCACAATCACCTAGAGTTTATATCAGACTTCACTCCTGGTGTGGCACACTCTCTGGGTTTAGATAAATATATACTGACATGTTCCATCATTATGACATCACACAGAGTATTTTTTACTGCTCTAAAAATCCTTTGTGTTCCACCTTTTGATCCCCACCCCCCTAACTCCAACCCCTGGCAACCACTGATCTTTTTCCTGTTTCCAAATTTTGCCTTTTCTGGAATGTCGTATAGCGGAAGTCATCTAGTCTGTAGACTTTTCAGAACGGCTTCTTTCACTTAGTGATGTGCCCTTAAGGTCCGTGTGTCTCTTCGTGGCCAGACAGTTCATTTCTTCTTAGTGCTGAATAACATTCCATTTTCTACAGTGCCGCCATTCATGGCTCCGTCCACCTACTGAAGGGCATCTTATTTACTCCCACGTTTTGGCAATTTTGAATAAAGCTGCTATAAACATCCGTGTGCAGGTTTTTGTAAGTTTTCAACTCCTTTGGGTAGATACCAAGGAACATGATTGCTGGATTGGATGGTAAAAGTATGTTTCGTTTTATAAGAAACTTCCAAACTGTCTTCTAAAGTAATTTCACCGTTTTGCATTCCTGCCGGCAATGACTGAGAATTTGTTGCTCTACATCTTCACCAGCATTTGATGTTGTAAGTGTTCCAGAATCAGCCATCAGTGGTATCTGATTGTTTTTAATTTGTATTTCCTTTATGACATATGATGCAGAGTATCTACTAGTGGTGTTTATTTGCCACCTGTATATCTTCTGTGGTGAGGGGTCTCTTAAGTTCTTTGGCCCATTTTAAAATCAGATTGTTTGCTTATTGTTGAGTTTTAAGAGGGATTTTTTTTTGTATATTTTGCATAACAGTCCTGTATCAGATGTGTCTTTTTTTTTAAAGATTTTATTTGAGAGAGAGAGAGAGAGAGCATGAGAGGGGGGAGGGTCAGAGGGAGAAGCAGACTCCCCGCTGAGCAGGGAGCCCGATGTGGGACTCCATCCCAGGACTCCTGGATCATGACCTGAGCTGAAGGCAGTTGCTTAACCAACTGAGCCACCCAGGTGCCCCAGATGTGTCTTTTACAAATATTTTCTTCCTTCTATGTCTTGTTCTCTCATTCTCATGACCTTGTCTTTCACAGAGCAGGAGTTTTGAATTTTAATGATCTCCAGCTTATGCATTATTTCTTTCATGGGTTGTACATTTGGGGTCATATCTAAAAAGTCATCACCACACCCAAGTCATCTAGGTTTTCTCCTATGTCATCTTCTAGGAGTTTTATAGTTTTGTGTTCTACATTTAAGCCAGAGATCCATTTTGAGTTAATTCTTTGAAGGTGTAAGTTCTTTGTCTAGATTTGGGTTTTTTGCACATGGATGTCCAGTTGTTTGAACACCACTGGTTGAAGAGAATGTCTGTTCCATTGTCTCGCCCTTGCTCCTTTGTCAAAGATCAGTTGATTATATTTACGTGCATCTAGTTCTGAGCTCTTCAGTCTGTTCCAGTGATCTATTTGTCTCTTCTTTCACCAATACCACCCTGTCTTACTTACTGTAGCTTCATAATAAGTCTTGAAGTCAGGTAGCATCAGTCCTCCAACTTTGTTCTTCTCCTTCAGTATTGTGATGGCCATTCACACACACTTATTTAAAAAAAGAATGTAGTCATACTATATAGAATGTTCTGTCTTGCTGGTCCGATGGTAGTGGGTTCTCAGAACTTGTTAACACTAAAGTTGGTATACAACACCCCCCACAGCTAAATTTGGCCCTAAAAAAAAAAAAAAAGACTATACTGTCTTTGCTTTTTCACTTAAAAATAATGGTCTCCACATTTTAGCAGACATGGATTGAGTTCATTCTTTTTTAAAGGCTGCATGATATTCCATTTTATGCTTTTATCATGTCACGTATTTTAGGTTTTCTCTTTATTTATGTTTGGCATTTCCAAACATACCCGGAAGTAGAGAGAATGGAGTAATAAACTCCACACATTATCACCCAGCTTAAAAATATCCACATTTTGCTTCAGTGTGTTCCTTTTTGTTAGAATTATGTCCCATTTTCAAATGTCAGAAAAATTTAGACCAGGAGGCTAATGTTACATATGTACATTTCAGTTTTCTCACTCCTTCCGCTGATACGAAGAGAACTGACTTGTGCTCATTTTCCTTTACTCTTTTGCTCTCATCCTTTGCATATTGATGCCTGCTTTTATATCTCTTGTGTCCTGTTTTCAGTCATAGTTTGTTTCCATGCAAAAGTACATTGTTGTTTCTCTTTCTGGAGGCAGAACAAATACTTTTGTAGACTCAGACAGGTCTGCCCAACACTAAACAAATAATGGAAGAGGGAAATTGAAATTTTTTTCAGGGAGGTGGGGAGGGGATGGTTAACCATGAGAGCTGTAGGGGTGAGGCAGGGTGTTATCCCCAAATGCTCCTGGGGGTCTGAATCCCAGCTCATCTTACTCTCTCACTTCTGTCTGCTTTCAAAAACATTTCACCTGGGAGGTGCACTCCTAACCACCAAGACGTGTCTGTGAAATGATTAGAAGTTATTACCCTCGTATAAGAAGAAATAAGATAAAGTCAGGAGTTCTTGGAGGAGAGGAAGAGAGAAAGCGCTTCTCCATAGAAGTCAGGACGCCAGGTGATAAATGAAGGCTGGAAGCTCAGCTGCTGGGCAGCCCGTTTTCTAGGGTGACTAACTGTTCTGGTTCGCCCAGCACTGAGGGGTTTTCCAAGGACACACTGGAATGATTGGTCACCCTAGCTTATCCCCCGTCCCCCGAAGTTGCTGGAATCAGTCAGAGGGAGAGGGGAGCAGTGAGGAGAAGGGACTCAGTATCAAGGTGAGGCACTTGCTTTGGCATCCTGCCCAGCCTTGGGTTGGACTTCCTTCTCTGCCATTCGCCACAGTGTGATTTTCTCTTCTTGGAGGCTTAATCTCCCCTGCCTCCACCAGGTGGGTCACATTTTACATGAGATAATGTCTGTAATGAGCTGGCATGAAGCTACCCAGGAGTGCCCACTTCCTTTCCTCCTGCTCTGCTCTCCCTTCTTCCTTATCTCTCCCAGTCTGAGTGGCAACCGGGGCCCATGGAGAGCTGATACCAGAATCACTTGGGATGGGTCTTACTGAAGTGGATATTGTTGTAAACAAATTATTTTAAAGCATCCTTAAAATCCCTAGAATTCTCTATAGTGCCAGCGTTGATCTGTCTGGTGGGGCTCTGTGGCTCTGCCCCACAGCACTAGACTCAGTCTAGAGTCTGGATACAAAGAAGTGAGGGGCCCCTTGTTTCCTTTTCCTCCTCTAATGTGTACTGCTGCCCGGGGCTGCTCACCTGGCAACAAGCACAAGGGCAAGAGGGCTCCCTGACTTTTTTCTTGATGTTTTAGGAACTCCTAATTTTATCTACTGTAGCTGAGCTAAAACGTTTATTTTGGGAAATATTTAACCATATACAAACCCCATCTTCCCCTCCTTCTATTTTGGAAATATCGACAGCATTGTAAAACCATCCCAATGTCAAGGTTTGAAAAACACTATCATCCAAAGTCCCAGGAATTCAGAATTATTGCTGTGTGTGAATCTAAATGTCAGGGACCGTCTTTATCTTCGTTCTTTGTTCAGCAAGAACGTGTGGGGAAATCACAAATACAGGGAATTTTGTAGTTGATCTCTGTGTCCAGTTGTTCCACCTGGTCCACCTCATTGGCTAAAGGCCCAAAGGTTTCCGCATTTGGAAAGCAAAAGGAGGCTTATGGACTTGGTGCCACTGTCATCAGGAGGATCGAGCACTTGCTGTAATAGATAGAAGACGCACTTGGGGACAGAGTGAATGGTTGAGGCTGTAAAAAGAACATATATAGCCACAAATTGACTTTCTGCAATATATTTGCTGATGCTAAAATATTTTTTCCAGGTAATTTAGGATACCTACTTGATAGAAATGTACAATTTAGGTAGCCAATTCTTCTTTCTTTTCTTTAAGTACTTGGTGATGGATGTACAGCTCATGGTGGGAGGGCGCCACCATCACTCTGATCTGGACCCTGAAGAGTACGTTTTTGCTGCCCTGAACATCTACTTGGATATCATCAACCTCTTCCTTTTTATTTTGCAACTGATTGGACTGGGACGGTTGTCATAGGGCCAAGACTGGTTCATGTTGAAAAGAGGGAAGGAGGGATGGCTGTGACATGTTGCCTGGCTCAGACATGTGGGGGTTACCTCACTTCATTAGCCTTTTAATACAAAAAAATATTTAAAAATACTTTTTTTTTTTTTTGTCAAACGAAACCAAGCATTCAGTAGATGATAGCTGTAGCTATGATATTTTTAGTTCCATTGTCACATTGCAAAACTTTCTGGGGGACACTTCTGATTTTCATAAATTCAAAAGATGAGTATCATTTTTACACACTAATAAACATTGGCAAGATGTCCATAACACTGTTGAAGTGTTCCAGGCAGTCTTTAAAGCTGTGAACAACATCTCTGTACATGAATAAATTTGATTACAGAAACCTATATTTACCCGTTCTCTTTTCTTGGACATTCTGTGGACATTCTTGAATATTTTGGCATCTGACTTTTTTTTTTTTTTAAGAGTAAGATAAACTAAAGAATTCTGCCTTTTCCCTGTATTCCAGGGTCAGACTGGAGAGAATAATAGCATCCACCTAGTAGGGGTTACAGAGAATTAACAGAGTTAATGTACCTCAAGGGCTCAGGATAGAGTGTTAGCTATATTGTCAGTCTCACCTATATTTCTGGGCTTAACTCAGCGACCACCTCCTCTGGTTGTCTGGAACAATGAAGAAAATGATCTTAATTGTGATAAAATACTCATAACAAAATTTACCATCTTAACTATTTTTAAGTGTATAGCTCAGTAGTGTTAAGTACATTCACGGTATTGTGCAACCAATCTCCAAAATGTTTTCATCTTGCAAAACTGAAACTCCGTACCCATTGATCAACAAGAAGTCTCATAACATTTTCCATGACTTATTTATTTATACACATCTTATATAACTGGTTTGATTATGTTCCTGGAGGTCATAGATTAGACAGATCTTTATATCCCTCCCGGAGTCTCATACCTTGTTGGTGTGAGATGCCTGATGAGAAAATTCTCACTGAGATATATAAGTTCAACTTTCAAATCCATGCAAAGGAACCTATGGCTACATCCTTGCCTCACCTGTTTCTAATTCCACGTGTTGGTCCAGCCAGTCTCTGGTGCTTGCCCCAGCGGGAAGCATGTAAGTCATGTCTGCAGGGTGAGCGAAGGCACGAGGCAGGCCTTTGGTGTGCTTCAGGTGGTTCAGGGAGGGAGCTGGAGAGAAGAGGTTAATGTAGAGGGATAGTTATGCCAGATGATGGAGGACCTCAACTTTCAGGCTCAAGATTTCAGACCATCTTGTAGGCATAAGATTTTGATTGCAGTATCATGGTGAAGGCACTGCTGTAGGAGAATTAGTCTGGTCATTGTGGGTGGGTTAGGGTAGAGAAGGGAGGTATTAGAGAGGAAGGCTGTATCAGAGCTAATGCAATCACATACAGTGAAGGCACTCTAAGAACAGACCTGGGATGATAAATGGGGTAGAATGAGTCAATCATATGTGATCGTGATAATGGACAAAAAAGGCTGATGGAAGTGGATGTCTGATTGGATGACTCCTCAGGGTAGGGGAGAAATAGGGTGTCCCATATTTACTGTGGGTAATTGTCACTTACTAAAATAAAGCCATCTTAAGAAAGAGGGAAATGGCTTGGGGAGTTGTGATATGACAAAAGGTTTAGATATTTTGAATACGTAGAAACAGGAAATGTGAATCTGGCAGTTTCAAGAGCTGAAGCTTGGGGCTAGAGGTAACTGGGGACCATCACAGGCGAGAAGTGAGGCAGGGAGAATGGATGAAACAGTCAGGAATGACATACGTAGGGGAGTCCAAAGACCAAATTCCAGAAATACCAGTAATTAGTAGATGGAAGGAAAAAAAAGAATATGGGTCATGAAAACAACAGTGAGAGGGTAACATTACGGAGGCTGGCAGAGCCTTTCAGGAAAGCACTGGTGAGATGTGGCTATAATTCACTTAGGGCTGTGATGTCTCAGAACATTAAGAACACACAACACTGTTTCATTAAATCTACACCCAAAAGTCAAGCAAGTCACAATAAAAGCAAGAACAAGCCCAGTGGATTTGACAATGACTGGATCACTGATTTGGAGGGACAGAGAGGACCGAGTCCAGACTTCACGGAGGCAGGAACGGTTATCGTGGCAGGGGAGGCCAGACCCCAAGAGGGAAGTCTGGTTGCTTCACCTCTGGAAGGAGAGAAACGGCAGAGGCAGGCAAAGGGGGGACATTTTTTACTTTTTGGTTTTCCACTCTCCAGGACAGGGGACATTTGGGGCATGTTTGAAGGCGGAAGGAATTGAAGGTACGAGAAATGGAGAAAAATCCTAGTGAGTAGGGACAGGAAGAGCCCCAGGGCCCTTTCTTCCAAAACTGGAGAGAGGGATTGGAACATGTACCTGTGGCAACCTCTTTTGAAATGGGGGGGAGATGTGAAGCAGAGGAAGTAGGGTCTGCAGAGGCCATGCTGCAGAGATCAGGACTCAGAGAACAGCAGAGGAGGAGGTTTGATCTGGCTGCCAAGGGTTGTGCATGCGGGAGTCAGCCTGAGAGGACTGGGAAAACTTCCTCATTTATCGAAAGTATTCGAGAAAAGAAGGCTGTGAATAAGGCAGATGAACTTTTCCAAATAGACACAATCAAGAGCAAAGAGTTCTAGTTTGGGAAACTTTCCAATAACAGTGGATTATAATTCTGTGATGACTGCAGATCATAATAGCATAATTCTTTCATCATCAATCTGAAATGGATCAGTTAGCCAGCAGTTTAGATTTAGGCGAGTGTTGTCTGTACAATTTTTTTTTTAAGATTTTATTTATTTATTTGCCAGAGACACAGCGAGAGAGGGAACACAAGCAGGGGGGTGGGAGAGGGAGAAGCAGGGAGCCCGATGCAGGGCTCGATCCCAGGACCCTGGGATCATGACCTGAGCCGAAGGCAGACGCTGAACTCCTGAGCTACCCAGGCGCCTCAGTGTACAGTCTGTTTTTGATGCTATGGCATTGCAAATTAGACAAATAGAATAAAATAAAATAGAATCTGATTGAAAAATCAAGGCTGTGGGAATAAAAACTTACTGTGAAAGGAAGTTTGATTCCTTCCATTGAAGAGGTTAGTCTTGGTCCTCCGGAGGTCCAAAGTTAATCATAAATTAGGCTAACATGTAATTGAAGTGAACCTGACTGGGCAAAATAATTTGCAAATACCACCTGTTTTCTGCTGGGGCCAGACATTTGTCTTGCAGCTTTTCTAGGATTCCTTGCCATCCTAACCACTGCTTTAGAAAGTTTCTGCCATTTCCTTGTCTCCTAAAGGAAAACCAGGTGCCAGTAGGGACAAATTTTGAGTGAGTTGAACCTTCAACGTGCAATTCTGAAATTCTTAGTGCGGGTGTATGTTTCTCAAATTGCTGCAAGCCAAGCCCCAGACACCTAGAAGACCCTTGCCCATCCTCCCGTCTTTTTCCTAAATTGTAGCCAATTGGAGAGATGTGGAACTGAGGAGAACCTGGAGGTAACAGTGGACTTTAATTTCAGTTAGAATCTCCAGGGGTTTGCTGAGCCAAATTCCTTTACCTTCTTTCCAGTGATTCTGATTCAAAAAGCTACCACTTGTACAAAGGGAGGTAGGTTACTGACATGAGATTAACCTGTTACTGCCACAGAAGTTAAGAGATGCCCAATATGGGGAGAGCTTCACTGGAGAAAGAAAACAGACTGAGCCTAGATCAGAAACTATACAGTAAACCAACAACAAGCACGGAAAAACTTTGAACTGGATCTTGAGCAAAATGAAGATTAAAGGCCATACCATATAAAGGAATCTTATGGAGATGGGGTTGGGGGGAAAGCAAGCCTGCTTTGGAGAAGGGTCTTACAGGGAAAATATTATCAAGGTATTAAATGCCCTGGCACCGTCTCCTAATACAAACATTATACATATGGACAGTTCATTTATACCAGAGTTCAGCAAACTAAGGCCCCTGAACCAAATCTAGTTTGTTTTTATATTAGAACACACCACAGCCATTCATTTACTTATTGTCTATGAATGGTTTTGTGCTCCAACAGCAGAATGGAATAGTAGCCACAGAGACTGTGTGGCCTGCAAAGTCTAAAATATTTACCAGCTGGATTTTTACAGAAAAGGTTGCTAACCCATCATTTACATGATTAAAATGTTAAGATCCTAATAGATGAATTGACAAGCACAGCGTGTTTGAAGTAATGTTATTGAAGTATAAAAGCTATCATAAATTGCTTTGGGAAGGTATGTTTTTGTTAACTACCAGATACGCATAGTTGAATTTTTGAGATTTCTGCTATGTATAATATATACATGCAGGGAATGCTTCTATATATTCTCTCTTACAAATATAGCACCTGGCAAGTGTAGGAAATTTTTGGTTTCAAGTTCTACAGAATTGACTCTATAGAAATCACTATAATACTTTATAATAATACAGTATAATTACTGTATGTAAATTCTATCTCAAGCAATCTATTTGCTCCCAGGGAAGCCTTTTGAGTCTGAACGCCTTCAGTATCTGGCATGCCAACGAGAAGGGGCTATTTCCAGCATGAATGAATTGTGCAGGGGGGAATTAGATGGTCTCTTCTGGTCTCTCTAGAATGATTTACCATAAAGCTTCATTTCTAGATTTAACTGAATTTACAGATCTCAAGTAAGATATTTGAATTTTAAGTACAAGCACTACAGTCACATACACCTGACTTTTTGGTAACCTGTTATTTCAGATTAGCCCCTACCTCCATAGTAGAGTTTCTTATTGGGTTTATAATCTCTGATTACTTACCGGCAAAGTCCTGAAGATGAGCGTAACTTCTGAAATATGAGCAAGTAGAAGAGAAAGGGACTTTAAAATCTGGGAGGACCCTCTAAAGCTCCTGGGTCTGGATACATTAACAAACATTGCCATGTGTGTACCTGACAAAGGCTTTGATACCAGAGTCCTGGTGAATTAATTCCATAAAAGAAGAAAATTCAGCTGGGAAGCTTGAGGTTTTGCATACTCTCCTGGCATCGAGAAAACCTTCCTGTATATAACAGGGACATGCTGGCTGATTTCATTCTTAAGTTTCTGCTGTCCCAGCACCACATCAGGCATTTCCATTGTCTGGGCAATGTTCTCAACCACACACAGCCTATTGAGAGTCTACTGTATCTGCCGTTACATAGCAGTGACTTGATTAAAAGAAATTCTAATACATCCATGGCAATCTTTTTACTTCTGCATTTAGTAAGGACTCTAAGCCACACCTCTAGGCATCAGTCTATCTGATGAGATTAATTTATTACCAATATTAGAAATTTGTCTTTTGAGGGGCATCTGGATGGCTCAGTCGGTTAAGCAAGCGTCTGCCTTTGGCTCAGGTCATGATCCCAGGGTCCTGGGATCAAGCTCCGCATTGGGTTCTCTGCTCTGCCAGAGGCCTGCTTCTCCCTCTCCCACTCCCCCTGCTTGTGTTCCCACTCTTGTTGTGTCTCTTTATTTATTTGACAGAGAGAGAGAGCACAAGCAGAGGGAACAGTAAAGGGAGAAGCAGGGTCCCTGCTGAGCAGGGAGCCCATTGCGGGGCTTGATCCCAGGACCCTGGGACCATGACCTGAGCCGAAAGCAGAAGCTCAATGACTGAGCCACCCAGGCGCCCCAAGAAATTTGTCTTTTGAGAAGGGTCCCCCGTTTGAAAATCTGTCAGGAGTGGCCTCAAATCCAGTGATATGCAGCACCTTTGTACATCAACTTTGGATGTCCACAACAGGGTCGTGGAAGCTTACAGGAAAAGAAACAGGAGAATCCATAGAATTCAGGTTATACTTTCTATAATGCCCACAAATATGGGGCAATCTGTAATTTACTTTTTACTTCTGTTCTTATATTATCCCAAACGGGTATTCCCTCCTCTAGCTCTAGACGAGTTTCTTTTTTTTTTTTTTTTAAAGATTTTATTTATTTATTTGAGAGAGAGAGAGAATGAGAGATAGAAAGCACGAGAGGGAAGAGGGTCAGAGGGAGAAGCAGACTCCCCGCTGAGCAGGAAGCCCGATGTGGGACTCGATCCCAGGACTCCAGGATCATGACCTGAGCCGAAGGCAGTCGCTTAACCAACTGAGCCACCCAGGCGCCCTCTAGACGAGTTTCGATGAGCACACATATCTATCTAATACAAAAGGGCCTTGGTGAAACTACTCATGTTAAAGGCTATTATTTCACAGTTAGCCTTGTTCTTTTTAAAATCAGTATGCCCCCTGGCACTCAGAGGCTCAAAAGAACATCAATGGCCAAAATGTCCATGGCATATACTTGACACTACCGTCAAGAACAAATGTTGGCAGTTTCAGTATATTTACTTAATCAAAGTCTTTGAAACAAAGCCACTGCTGAAGATCTCATCGATGGTTCCCAAGTTGCAGCTCATAATGCACTAAGATAACCTTTTATCTGATTTTTGCTCTAAAGATGCAGTCAGCAAACCATAGCTCGCATGCCAAATTTGGCCTGCTATCTTTCTTTTTAACTTTTTATTTTGAAATAATTACAGATTCACAGGAAATTACAAAGAAAATGTAGAGAGGTCCTGTGTACTCTTTACCCAGTTTCCCCCAATGGTTCTTATATAAGGTACAGTATCAGAACCAGGAAACTGACATTAGTACAATGTGTATGCGTAGTTCTATGTGATTTTACCACACGTGTAGATTCATGTAGACAGCGTCACCAAGACAGACCATTCCATCACCACAAAGATGTCCCTTGTGCAACCCCTTTATAGCCACACACCACTCCCTGCTCCCCACCATCCCTAACCCCTGATAATCACTCATTGTTTGCATCTCTCTTGTCATTTCAAAAAATGTTACATGTATGGAATCATACGGTAGGTGACATTTTGAAACTGGCTTTCTTCACTCAGCACAATGCCTTTGAGATCCATTCCAGTTGTTGACCGTCGTGTCAGTTGTTCATTCCCTTTCACTGCTGAGTAGCATTCCACTGCATGGGGAGACCACAGTTAGCCATTCCTCTAATTAGAGGACATTCTGGTGGATTCCAGTTTTTGGTTTCTACAAATAAAGCTGCTATGAATAACTATGTTATTCAGATTTTTCTGTGGACATGTTTTTCACTTTCCTTCCAGGAGTGCAAGTGCTGGGACCTATGGTAAGTGGATGCTTGGTTCTTAAAGAAACTACCCAACTATTTTCCAGGGTGGCTGTGCCATCATGTTCCCACCAGTGGTACCCGGGTGATCCAGTTTCTCTGCATGTTTACCAGCATTTGATGTTGATACTGTTTATTTTAGCCAGTTGTATAGGCACGGACTGTGTCTTACTGTGATTTTAATTTGTATTTCCTGGTGGATAGTGGTGTTGAACTTTTCGCGTGCTCATTTGGTAGCCACGTATCTTTTTCGGCAAAATGTTTCTTCATGTCTTTTGTCCATTTTATGCTGGATTGTCTTTTTACTGCTGAGTTTTGAGAGTTCTTTATATATTCTAGATACATGGTCTGCAAATCTTCTCAGTCTGCAGCTTTTCACCTTCACAGGGATCTCTTGCAAAGTGCTAAATTTTGATGAAGTCCAGTTTATCAATGTTTTCTTTTATGGATCATACTTTTGGTATCAAGTGGGAGAATTTTTTGCTTAATCTGGATCATGAAGATTTTCTACTATTTTTTTCCTGAAAGTTTTATATTTACATTTAAATTTGTGATCCATTTTAAATTTTATGTGAAGTGTGAGGTTTAGGTAGACGTTCATAATTTCGTCCATTTCAAAACCAATTATTCCAGCACCATTTATTGAAAAAACTATCCTTCCTCTATTTATTGTTTTGGTACCTTTGTCAAAGTCAGTTGATGGTATCTGTATGGGGTTGTTTTTGATTCTCCATCTTCTATATATCTATGTGTCTATCCTTCCCCCAGTATCACAGTCTTGACTACTGAAGTCTTGAAATTGAGAATGATTCCTTCCACTTAATTTTTCCTTTTCAAAGTAGTTTTTAGCTTTTTAGCTATTTTAGTTTTTTTGCCTTTCCATAGAAATTTTAGAATTGTGTTATCTATAGTTTTTAAGGAAATTTTGCTGGGACTTGGTAGAAATTGCTGACAAGCAATTGAAACAAGTACAGGCATTCTATGAACTGAGACCCCCACTAAGCCAGTGACTTTGCTTCAGGCAGTGAAGTTGGGCTCAAAATATCTCCTGAAGGGGTAGCTACTAATTTTTTTTTAAAAGATTTTATTTATTTATTTGAGAGAGAGAGAATGAGAGATAGAGAGCACGAGAGGGAAGAAGAGGGTCAGAGGGAAGCAGACTCCCTGCCGAGCAGGGAGCCCGATGTGGGACTCGATCCCGGGACTCCAGGATCATGACCCGAGCCGAAGGCAGTCGCCCAACCGACTGAGCCACCCAGGCGCCCGCTACTAATTTTTTTCATGTAAAATTGAGATACTTATGCTATAGTCAGGTTAGTCGCGCTCTCAAATATACCTCTTCTAACATTGTTTCTATTTGACTTGCAAGGCCTGATGGGCCCAGGTTAATTAGATTCTAAGTACAGTTGACTCACTCCAAATTGGAGATGTCATACCAGTGAGTCACAAGGCCTCCATGGGTCAGGCATTCAGTTTCAAACAAAAGCCTAGGAGCTGGTTAACAGTGGAATTTCCCCAAAATGGGTGTACTTGGTGGCTGCATCAGACAGGTGGCAATGTTGTGCTGGGAAATGGCCCTAAGTACTTAAACCAAAGGAGTGCATTCCCTTTCTCCTCCTGGGTTCTTTATTGTTTCCAGCGGACCACTGGAGAGGGGAGGACAAGGAGGCTAATTGGGGAGTGATTTATGTGTCCCTGTCACTTCTCTACATATGGCAGTCCCTGAAAGGGAGAAACCCCATGAAAATTATGAGATGGGTACTTCTGGGCACATAACACATCAGTTCCAATAGACATTCGGTTTTGGAAGTTGTGACATTATATTGAATCACCCAAAGGGCCTCATTCACAAGGGAAGCCTGCCTTCTCTGCTGCGGAGCTCATCCAAATGCCTTTCCCAACAGAAGTATAGAATGTGTGAGTCAGGAGCTACAGCAGGTGGCATATAGGTGCCAGATTCTGCTACCCCCAACCATGAGGGTTGGAAACCTGAGGAGGTGCGGGAGGCTAGCCTGTGGAGAGAGAACTTAACTGTTGGCTTTTTTCTCCTTTAGCCCTTTGCTCCAGAGTCAGTGCCCCAACTACCTCTCCCGTGGCAGTGGTGATGCCCGTCAGCATCCAGAAAGAACCAGGGCCCAGGGGCTTTTCTTCTCTACACCCACCCAGCAGTCTTTGGCACCACCGTCACTCCAGTACTGAGCACCTTGTCATCATTGCCAGCTGCGAGGGCCACCTGTCCTGCATGCACTTTTGCATGGGAACAGTGCCACGATTGCTTGCAGCCCAACCAAATCAACTTCTAAAGTTTTTGGTCCACCCAAAGCTCTCAATCAAAAAGCAAGGTTCTTACCACTGATACTATTTATTTTATGTTTGGGGACTCCTTGATTCAGGAACTATATCTGCCTTTCGGATAGTCACAGGAATTGCTGATCCCTTGTCATGAAAATATTCCTTCCTCTGCCTGCCTGCAGAAGTCACCAACCATCAAGGCACCATTTGGGCAGTTTGTTTCAATCTTAGCTTTTCTGGCTAAGCCTTTAAATATTAGCTGAACTTCTGTTCAGTAGTAAGTAGGACAGTGGGAACCCTTACTCTCCCCCAACCCCTCATCTATCATTTGGAGGAGAGAGTTCACTACCAGATAGATTCCAGGGAGTCTCGTATTCCCAAATCTGACCCATGGTTCCTCTTCCAGAAAAATCATTTCTCTGTCAGCATTCCATCCCCATTGCCAAAGCTGTCAGGTCTGGGATTTGATTTTTACCCTATCAGTAAGAACCAGTAAGTAAGCTGGCCTGTCACGGTATCATGGATGCTGACAGAAGACACAAGACTCTTGGGTCAGAGGCCAAGGATTTTATTTAGCATTCATGACACAGCCTGCAGAATGAACATCGGCATGTTTGTGGCAGTTCCCCTTGTCCCTAGTTCCACAGGGGCAATGCAATGGGCCCGGATGGATGCCAAGCATGCAGCTGAGGAACACTGAGGGTGAGGAGTCCACTGCTTTTACAGCATACCTGCTCCCTGTCCTCAAGGTTACTAATTGCATAAATCCTGAGAAATACCCAGGTAAAACTGTCTTTAGGCTTTGCAGTCTTGGGACACCCAGCAAAGTGTGTGGGCGCAGAAGAGGTGCAAGAGAACTGGACTGTCTTGTCGGACAATTAGCCTTTCCTATATTGTGTTCTGTTTGTCCTTTCATGTATGTATCTCTCACTCTGTAAACTGATGCCTTGTGCAGGCGAGGCCCTTGTGCAATAGCTGGCTACAAAATGATATACAGCCCAATCTAGAATATCTTCAAACTATAGTTTCAAAGACTGAAGAAGGATAAGTCCTTCAAAATTCGCCCACCACTCACATTTTGTCAGCCATCTGTCAGTCCTAAGTGGAACAGAGAACTAAAGAAAACTTTTCTGGCCCACCTTTCTTTAAGAACTAAGTTCTTTAGGAACTGCTGTTCCTAAAATAAGGATGGCCACTCAATAATCTAGAAAGAGCCACTTCTATTTTTCTAGAAAGAATTATACTATTGTGGTGAGAGGATGACGGCTGACAAGGCAGTAACATACTGTTGCTAAGGAGAAGACCCAGTGATTATCCCGATGGCCCAATGCTGAGATAATACCACTCAGCCCCAGTGCAGAGCACATGACAATTTTTTTTCCTATGGAGTTTTTATTTCAGCCTTAAAAAAACTCCCCAAATTTGTTACTTAGATTCCAAGATTTTACTCTTCAGAGACACACTAACTATAACTTTTAAGATTACAAGCAAACTTCGGTAAGTCTCAGGTTTTAATTCATGACAGGTAAACAACAATATTTGAGGACTAAAAGAACAAAAATGAGATCAGTGGCTGCAGTAAACATTTGAAGAATAATTCAGCAGATGGACATTAGTGGTTAAGCTTTAGATCCACACAATGAAAAGCATAAATACAATGACATGACTAAGTGGTTCTCACCCGCAGACTCCACGAAACCGGAACTTCAGATGCAAAGGCTGTTTCGGTAACTGAGAAGGGACAGAATAATAAAATGATAGTGTTTCTATTCATATGGCATACAAATTTTTCCTGTCCTAAGCAATTTTACAAAATACCTTAAAATTCTTTTTCTGTGTGTTTCTATTGGAGATTTCAAGGAAAAATCGTAACACTTTTCTCCTGAAAGCTACGGTGATGCAAATAAAAGGAGCAGTGAAGTCACAATGGTTTTAACACATTGTCATGCAGTGTTTTGGAGTTTATCTTGGGGGTATAAAATAGGAAGTGGGCTAGTGTAAAAAAATATTAGGCACTAATCAATTACATGTCAGAACCAAATTAATCCCATTATATTGGAGGGAATTTAATTTGAAGAAAATCAGCTTCCTGACTTGGTTAAAACAAAGTCTATAATGTAATGAGACAAAAGTGAAGTAGTTTAAGTAATAAATGTTTAATCAAAGAATTTTACATATTATTAACAGCATTCATTTGGCCAGACATCTACACGTTTGTAGAATCCTACTGTATATAAAGTGGGAATGTATCAAGTATAGACTATGAAAGTGCAAATAACAAGTCAAGGTTAGAGTAATTTTTTTTTTTACATTATAAAATTAACTTGTTTACAAAATAGGCTTTGCCAAACTTTATTTCTGAATAATTGTAAAGTCAATGACTGTGTTGTTTTTAAAATATGTACCAAGGAAATACAAATTGAATAATGATCATTTTTCATGCTCAGGAGATAACAGCACAGAAACAAAGGGGACTGCACAAGGTGCAAAGAGCCGGAACCCATCACATACACTGTCTTCACACGGACCACTCTTCCTCACCTTACTGCAGCTTTGCAAGATGCCTCAATGTGATACAAAGACTCTTTCTATTGAAAAATTACAGCTTGGTCTAGAAACTGATTGGTGTCGCTATTTTTAATCCAAAATAAATTTGTAAAAAAATCCTTTAATGGACTGTTTCAGTTTAATATACAGTAATACACTGTAGACAAAGTTAATATTTTCCCCAACTAATTTAATGGGGATTGATATCGACGTTCCTGATAATTGCGGAAATAAAAGCTAATGTGGATCTTTGATACCCATGGCATAGGAGCAATTCACACACAGTTTATTCCAAGGGAACCTGGGGAATATTAAGTACTCTAATATAATGTCCTAGCCATACAAATTCGAAGGACAAGAATTTCAAAAGCAGGTTCTGGAGAAGAAAAAAATTAATCAAAAACCATAATCACAACTCACATGGATATCAATACTAATATAACCTTGTACCTAGCCCAGGACTTGCCTGTACACACTCAGTACTGAAATTTTGGTATCAGTAGATTTCTGGTAAGAATCTGGCAAAACATTAAACGGAGTGTTGCATATCTATTTTGTTTGTGTTATGCTAGTTTTGATAATATGTAAGTAAAACAGCCATTCCAACAGTTTACTCTAGTTTTAATTACACACTGTACCATTGTATCTTAATTACAACTATGACCAGTATTTTCTTCACAGTAAGACACTGATAACTAGGAAGTTGATTTTTTTCAACACTAAACAGTAATCACACAGCAAATGAGTATTGTGCAATAGAACAAACACATGTCAGCATTTGCTATTTAGGCAAACAAACTGAACATTTAGTTGTTATATTTACTGTAAAGGCAAGGCCATGGGTGGTTTTATGGAGGTCTTTGCAATTCATAGCATAGTTACTTCAGAAGAGACACTGAAATTTGAATTACTCACTTATTTAACTGGCAACTATCCATTTAGTTAGGCAAAGGCACGGTAACATGTTGCGCAGGATGTTTTATTGAATTTTTTAATAATTGTGGGATTTACTATAACTCATGAAAACTCCACTTTTTTTTCTATTTTATAAAACACTTACCATTAAAAGTAATTGCACCCATTAGTAATTAGAATGCACTGTAAAAGTGTGAAAACAAAGAACTATGATTGCACTTCCAATAAAGTGTCTCTTAAAATACAGCACCGCTGTTGCTAATCAACTGTATTTTAATATTAAAATAAACTGTTTTTAACAGCAGCATTAGGTTTAGTTAACTTAAGCTACAGGCTACATTTATTTAAATGCAGTCTCCATGGCAACAAAAGCCCATTCAATTCTGGAATATCACTGCTACCAAGTGGCACCTTTAACTCCCGAGAAGGCCGAGACTCCTCTGGAGCCCTTCAGGACACTGCACGCCTACCGCCTTGTTAGTCAGCGCATGAGTCAGTTTGGCACAAGTGGACTGTAATAGACATGACAAGAAATCTTTGCTTGATGTGAATACGAAAACTACACTGTGGTAGATGCAGCACTAGGGAGAAGCCTTGGATACCTCAATTCACACTGCTCAGACAGAAAGGAAGGAAGAAAGTGATGGAAGAGCACAAACAGACTGAGGAACGAAATGTTATTAGATCTGTTCAAAGTAACTTCTAAAATGAAGAAAACTTTTTTCTTTAAAAGAGGAAAAACCACCCAAGGATTAGGGAGTAAGCCTTTAATTTAAACGTTCAATTTAAGTACTGTCAACCTTAGGCTAAACAGAGGACTGTATTTCCTCAGAATGTGGAATCTGGCCTACTCATTCCATTTGTGTTTCTCTTACTCTTCTTTTTTGTCAGCACAAAGGGGAAAAGCTATCCCTTTAAATACAAAAGAAATTCCCTGTAAGGTTAAAATCAGAAATGAAGCTACCATTCAAGGGAACTCCTTCGTATTCAACCCTAGCATCAGTGGTTTAAAATTGAGTTGGAATTGAGTGGATCAAGTCTCTATAAAGCATACTCCACTAGAATACCATCTGTACCTGTGATTCATTTGGAGCCCAAGGTCTTCAGTTCACACTAAATGGACTTGTTCAAGCCAGTCACTTGAGGTTTGAGGTGTTGGACTTGAAACATCTGAACCATCCCCCTTGTTGGCTACCTCATTACCACTATTACCAGCCGGAGATGCTGCCTCCCCAGCCAGATTATTTTCTTCCCGAGGATTTTCTTCTTCTATTTGGGTTCCTCTACCTTCACTGACCACAGCATCTTCAAACACTGAATCTTCTTCCGGTGGCACCAGATCCACATCCCTCACACCTTCTGACTCATCTTTGACACAGGGGAGCTGGGAATCTGCACTGATTTCTGTAGCTGCTGGAGGAATCAGGGCAATACTCTGAGGGTTCATGTCATGAAACCAAGCCATGATATTGCCAAGAAGATTGTCATTGATGTTGGCATCCTGGCCAGATGAGTCGGGGTCACTGGATGGATAGAATTCACTTCTTGCCTCACTGAGAGGCTGTGAACTCAGACCGTCAGTTGAAAATGGGTCACTTTCTCCTCCTAATCTCATGAGGCTGTCACCAAGTTCCAACAGCTCAGAGCTGCTCATCGCAGCCCGAGGGCTATCTGTATTCCTGGGGACCGAGTCTAGCCTAGAAGGTAAAGAGGTGCCTATCGCTCCTAAGGATGCCTCATTATTGAGGAAGTCTCTATTTTCCTCATCAATGGCCAGCCCGGATTCTTGCAGTGATAACTGTATTGCAAGAAGTATATTGGGATCATCTTCATCCAAGGAACTCAGAGCCTGAGGTGACAGAAAGTAAAAATCACTTTAAACTTTAAAAGGAAAAATCATTTAACTCAACGAGGTTTGCCAACTATTCTTTTGCTAAAGATAATAAATATTACCTCTATTTATACATAATTTTTTTTTATCTACTCAAATCTTGTTTTTAATTTTCTCCTTGCCCATGCTAAAGGGAAAAAAAATTCCTTAAGAGAACTCTGGTACCACATCTCCAAAACAAAGGTTTAAGAATGAAAAGAAGAAAAAGGAAAACAATAAAAGTAAAAATAGGAAGCCAGGCTAAACAGAGAAAGAGCATGAACAGGGCGACGAGGCTGCCCAGGAAGGCTACCTGAAGAGAGTCCTGGTTTTCCGAGCGACTGGCAGGGGTGTAGTCGCGCAGGGAAGAGGTGTGCAGCACGCTCATAGACGTGGAGCTCACCACCGAGGCGCCAGGCCTGCGGCCACTGCCACCATCTGCGATGTCTGTTTCAATGCAAGTGGAACCAGAGACAAGTCAGTCATACAAGACTTCACCCATCTTTTTCTTTCGGCCAACAATTTCTCTTTTCAGTGCTGTTGAAAACCCATGTTCATTTAATCTTTCAGAGATTTCTCCTCCATATTTGTCTCATCAAAATATATCTAATACTGGGGCACCTGGGTGGCTGTGAGTTAGGCATCTGACTTTTGATCTCAGCTCAGGTCTTGATCTCAGGGTTGTGGGTTCAAGTCCTGCATTGGGTTCCAAAAGGGGGCGCTAACTGGCTTCCCTTATTTTAAAAAATATATATATATTTATATATATATATTTAAATATATTTATGTATATATATGTGTGTATATATATATATACATATATATGTGTAATATATATATATATCTAATATATATATCTAATACTACTACTTCAAACACATGATTGTTCTTTACTTTTTTGTTTGCACTATATATTTAGTTCTATAGTTCTATTCATAGAACTATAAAATATAGTTCTATTCATAATGCAAATGCCACCCATTCCTTTTTCCTTAAGCAATGACAAATAAAGGTATATTACTTTTCAGAGTTCTTAAAACTAAAGAATTTTGAAATTATAATAGCCCAAAGAACAAATCTTTAGGCTCACTGTCCTGATTTATTTTTTTTTTAAAGATTTTATTTATTTGACAGAGAGAGAGAGAGACAGCAAGAGAGGGAACACAGCAGGGGGAGTGGGAGAGGGAGAAGCAGGTTTCCCGCTGAGCAGGGAGCCCACTGGGATCATGACCTGAGCCGAAGGCGGACACTTAACGACTGAGCCACCACCCAGGCGCCCCTGATCCTGATTTATTAAAGACGATCTGCTGACATTATAGTTCGAAGATTTTCCATTAACATTTTAACATTAGTTAAATTAAGTTAAAAGTTGATAATTAAAATCATTTATCTCTAATACCAGAAATCTTCTCTCTTTTAAAGAATGTTTTAGAGGAGGTCTGAGGCTAGGAGAAAAATATTTCATGAACATAGTAACAATGATCAAGAGCTACAATTTACTGAATGTTCACTAGGTGCTACTAGTGTTTAAGGGTTTTACGCGCATTCTCTCATTTAATGCTCACAGTGAGCCCACAAAGTGGCACTGTTATTACTGCTTCTTTGGAATGAGGAGACTGAAGCTTGGAGAGGTTAAGTGAACTTGACTAAAGTTTCACACCAACACAAAGCAGAGAAGGGGTCACGAATCCAGGTATGGCTGACTCCACAGCCCAAATTCTTAATCTCCCTGGTTTTCTGTGTCCTGTGACATTTGAAGCATCTGAACATTGATTGTATATCTGCACTATAAACTATTTCACAAACATTTAGATTAGCCAGTTTTTAGAATGAATTCAGGAGAATGAAGAGACGAAAACATAGCCAACTCAAGAGCTTACCTAAAGTGCTTTCACTTGGCTCATCAGGGTCTGGAGGGTTACTGAGCAGACTGTGCACATCTCCTCGACGGCGTTGTTGTCTGTGCCTCCTCCGATACTGAAATTCAGCATATTCCTGCATAAACCAAAGGTTATAAAATACAGGAGAGCATGCAATTTTTTTAATGCAAATAAAACAAACAATACACTTTTTTTCCAGGAAAAAAATGTGTGATTTTATAAACATATTATAAAATCACTTGGCTTTAACAAAAGAAACTTCAGGTTTTGCCATGCCAAGGAAACAGAAAAGGTAAAATGGAAAAAGATAAATTTTAAATAGTCATTATGATTGCCTGGATAACTTGGGAATACTTGCAAGCTCCAATGCTTGGTCATAACAGCCTTATTTCATATGCTTGGGTCTTGTCACATAATGTTATAACTAATACCATAATGATTTTACTAATATAAGCTAGGCTCTTGGAGGTTTGGTTTTTAAAAAGTGACTGTGATATGTGCAATAGAAAGCAAAAAAAAGAAAACAAAGAGCATACACTGTCAAGTACTCATCAGACTATTAGATTTTATATTCCTTGGGACAACCACATACCATACTCAGAAGTGAAATGATTAGGTTAAAAGAAAAATGTGAAGTTAGTTTTAAAATAAGATGTTACTTGGCTTCCTTCCTATATTAGCTAATATGTGGGATTATCTATAACACAGGTGGGGGAAGTGTTTTCTGTGCAGTATATGGGAAGAACACAGATTTGGGCAGAGGCAGAACCCGTGACTACCTGCTATTACTTGGGTACAAACATACTTTTCCACGTTTTAGAGACAGAAAAGACTAGAAGAGAGGCCAGTTAGTGTGCATGACACCAGCATAAATAGGCTAATTTTGAGAACCATCATAGAATCTTTCAGTGATAAATGCAAAGATACTCAGGTTTATGATCACCGTGGTTACCCTAGGATATTCAATATGCTTATGTTAGGAAGGTACCGCAATAAACAAAGAGTAGTTTTACATCACAAATAAAATTTTCACATCATACCATTCAAGTTAAATTTATTTAAACTCCATCTGTGTAAATAAGCAGTTGGACTCTAATAAGAAGTGGGAGGCATCCTACCAGGTTAGAAACCAAGAAAGATACTACAGGTTCTCAGAGGGATTATTTAGGTTCTTTAAACTTTCCTGCTGAGCTGCAGTATGATTTCCTCTTTTCCCGGAGGCCCATGATCCCAAACTGGATGACTATCATGTGTCATCATGGTTCACTGGACCACTAAGGAACACCACATTTTTTAGACAAAGATGGCATGAAAATTTTATTTCGGTTCAGTATTTGTTGTTTATTTATTTAATTAAAGGTTTTATTTATTTATTTTAGAAAGAGAGAGAGCATGTGAACAGGGGAGGGAGCGAGGGGGAGGGAGAGGGAAAGAGACTCTCAAGCAGACTCCATGTTGAGTGCAGAGCCTGAAGCGGAGCTCAATCTCATGACCCCAAGATCATGACCTGAGTTTCCGGAAACCAAGAGTCAGACATTTAACTGACTGAGACACCCAGCAGCCCCTCAAGGCTTATACTTAAGGAAAATTTGTTTACTTTGTACACTTGATGATGGTACAAAAAGTTATTCTGAATTAAATAAATTATTACTGAGCACAGAATATACATATTCCCAATTTAAGAAAATTAAAATTTGGTTTAAAAACAACTATAAAAGAAACTTAATTTATTTATAATTATTCTGACAGAAAACTCAATGGCATTCTCTCACGATGCAACAGGCTTAAAACACTGATCTCATAAATTAAACTTATCAGAACATTCCTAAGAATTCCTACATTTTAAAAAAATATTTATTTATTTTGGGGGGGAGTGTGCATGTATTGGGCAGGCAGAGGCAGAGGGAGAGAGTCCCAAGCAGACTCCCCACTGAGTGCAGGGCCCCACAACACTGAGATGACCTGAGCCGAAACCAAGAGTGGGACACCCACCTGACTACACCACCCAGGTGCCCCAGAATTCCTAGATTTTTAAGGAAACATATGAAAAGGCTTTAGTTGGTATACTCCAAATGGTTCAAGAGTATTAAGGTTACAGAGAAGATTGAGAAATTTTGAGATGTATAGGGGAAAAAGCTGCCAGATTTTTGGTGAGCACCAAATCTGTCAGTGACTTAAAGGGACGCTGTAATCCTTCCAGAACTTCCATGAAGTAGATAGCACCATCCACATTTTAAAGAGGAGAAATTTAAGGAAGAACATAGCCTAAAGTCTAATAACTTACAAAGCTGGACCTTGAATTCAGGTGTCCCTCAGACTTTAACACTATGCTCTTTCCTCTGGGCTCCACTGCCTTTGAAGTGGTACAAAATACTTATGATTGTCACTGACTCATTCAATTTAATTAAAAAAAGAATAAGATGGAATTTACGGAAAAAATACAAATTCAACCTAAAAGTCTACTGGAGTTCGGTAACATTATTTTTTTTCAGAGTATATATGAAGGCAAAGAGCTAATTTTTCAAGATATTATTCTGGTAGTGACTTGATAGTCACAAACATGCAGAATTTTAGTTTCACACTATATGTTAATTCTTCAGACTTGCAATAAGATTTACATAAAAACTTGGTGTTTCAGTGTGCCAAAGACTTCACAGAAGAGAAAAACAAAAGTAGTTAAATAATTCTTATAAAATTTATTAACACATAAAAAAATAAATTTAAGAAGGAAAAGTTACTTAGACTTTGACAATTCTCAATCTCTGGAGAATAAGAGTTCAATAATCTTATTTATAAATATTCACATGTGAGGTGGCAAGCTTTCCTTTTTTTTTAATCAAATGAATCTGTGTCAGTCACATTAGCAGGCCTTCAATATTCAAGGACAAATACTTAGGGTTCCTAAAGTTACTGCCGGAGCTAGAAGCTGCAAGATGATGCACACATGACTCTGAGTACACTGGTAAAGGTTTTATTTTTCCTCAAATAAAGCTAAATTGTGTTTCTACCTTGAAGTACTGAAATCTTTAGTACTCTTTTTTTGATAATTGAAGCTTGTTTATTTATGCTTTTAGGTGGAAATTTTCCACATTATCCTTAAAGCTGTAATAATAAGAATAATAAGCATAGGATCAGGTAAAGAAAAGGTTCATAATTTGTTTTACAATAGAAATTTCATTAATATATTGAATTCTTTTTGCAATTTAAGTGAATTTAAAATTTTCAAAAGCACAAATTGTTTTCTCAAGTCAATATTTTCTTGGATATATCTACCAATACAAAAGGCCACAAGGTGATTGCAAGTATCCTCAGCAGCTGAAAAGAGAAAGTATCTGATTTAAATAAGCCACAGTCATTTCTGGATCATAAGCGATTTCATTCAGATACCAAATGGGCTGTAAATGATAAACAAAGGTTTCATTGTTTGTCCTGCTCCCTTCCAAGAACTAAGTTAAAAGTTTATTATAACATAAACATTACATATATACTACTGTTTTAAAGAGTAAGGAAGGAGAGACAGAAATAGAACTGCTAAAACCATTTAAAATCAGACTCAGTGACAGTGGCAATTTAAATCTCAGAAAATAGCAATGTGATTAAGATTTTCACTCTATCTTAATTTATTTGTGGTAATTGCTATTTGCAGTGTTAGTACTTTAGACTGTTTGTATTTTAAAATCTATCAATAACAACAGCCAAAAAACCTAAGAAGAGGGTGAAAATCTTAAAGAGAAATACAAAGCAACTAAGCAAAGCATTTCTTTCTGCATAAACATTGTTAACGTCAAGTTTCCACCTTAGAAACTGATTATAAATCAATTCAATCAGGTTGTTGTAATAACTTTAAAAAAACAGATTGTGCAGGTTTTTCACAGATTCAGACTGAAATAATATTACAACAAAAAATACATTTCTGATAAATTAAAATTTGTATCTCATTAACCAATGTGAAGTGATGTTCCAAAGTATATGCTGTCAGTTGGCGTAATTCTGACTCCTCAGTAATTAAAAATAATAAAAAGGGGATGCATTAAAAATGTGATGATAATCCAATACCACAAATGGCTAAATGTAGACTCTGCTGAGGCATTTTTGTTATATATGAAAGAGAAAACACTGCTGACAATCTCAGTAGGATTTAGAATAGATAAGGGTGGAAATACAAGCAGGATTTCATGAAGGAAAAATATAATTAAAAAACAAAACAAACCCCGTCTCCCCCGCAAAACAATTACCTCAGGTGATGCAAATCCTAAATATTCCCAATCCCATGTTCCACCAGCAAAGCTACAAAGAAATTAGACATACCATTTGATTTATTATCAGCACTACAAAGTACAATCAGACCCTCACTCAATGAACATTACTTTTAAGTCCTCTGCTTGGAACTTGCTTAACCAAAGTAGATCAACTACTAAATATAATTAAAATGATACTTTAAATCATGGAACACTACATCAAAAACTAACGATGTAATGTATAGTGATTAACCTAACATAATAAAAAAAAATTCCAGAAAAGAAAATGATACTTTATTTCTTTCAAATTCTAAATTGCTTTATGTTAGTGTAAAATGGTAGAAAAATAAAAATCATCATGCTATATCAGAATATTTTATGATTCCTTCTATTTTTATTTCATAAATGTTTATGTAATGAAAATAGGGTCAAAGGAATTTCTAATGCTTATAATTATTATGAATAAGAAAATAGGCTTCAATTTATAACGGCAGTAGTATAAGTATCTGAAAGAAACAACTAAAACTCGACTGTTCTTGGATGAATATGAATCACTTAAATAACTTTATTAATATCAGATTTCTAATTTCTTCATAACCTCTTATATAAAAATATAAGACCATAATAAGTTGGCAAGGCTTCCAAATTCGACATTGTAAGATGTTTATGACTATCAGATCACTACATATATTACATATTTGAAGTGATGCATTAGAATAACTTTGAATTATGAGTTCACTGAAGTATGAAATTAACCTAGCCTACTTTAGTCCAAGAAACTACACAAAGATAAACAAAATATAAGAAAGATAGAAATATAACTGGGGGGGAAATCCCCAAAAAGAAGTTAACATGCTTTTATCAGTTCTCTGTATTTTAGATATAAGTAACTTCCAGGAATATGAAACCTAGTTAGATAAAAAAATAAACCTGGTGGCATTTGTGGCTGGAGCTAGGATGATTTCCATAGCATGCATCCTTTTTACCTGCGCCTTGGAGCTTCTGGTGAGTCTGCAGGAGCAACTCCCCGAGCCACAGATGCCAGGAATTCTTGTCTCTTCTGCTGTACAAGGCACGCTGCCTTGATGATCTTGTGGCGGGGTGTGCGAAGGTAAGGCCTATTGACTTTTTGGGCAAGGTCTTCAGTGACCATTTCTAGGTCTGTCTATGTTAAGAAGAGAAAGAGAAAAAAAGAAGGATTATAGGCTAAGTAGGTTAGTCAGTAGCAAATCCCTTGTCTATCTGGTTTCTCAGTTAAATCTAACTCTTTTGAAGTCAAAAATTAATCCAAATTATAAAATAACTTCCTATTTAATATATACTTCTATTTTGCACATTTCTGGAAAATAGCACTCTTTTGAAAGGCATTTATAACAATGTAGTTGGTACAGATTACAAAGACATACTGAGTATGCCAGATGTCTACAGGGAATTTATCATTTGTCTACGTGGAAAAAAAAAAAAGAGTAAATTTCAAGGCATTGTACATGCAAATACATGACTGCGTACTGTAAACTATATGTAAATGCTAAAGGAATTTGAGGCAAGGCAAGATCCCTGTGATCTGGGGTTAGATCTGAAAGGCTTCATGGAGAATATTAATATTGAGCATTTTAAAAAAGAAATGTAGGATATAAATTACTAGAGGACAGCTCAAAGGGGTGACAAGGAAATTGTGGCAAGAGAAGAAAGTTTGGTGGATTAAAAAAAAAGAAGTACAATGAAGTTGTTCAGCTACAGTGATGTCAGTTGGCTTAGGTGTTTTTGTTTTTTAAATACTGTAACTTTTTCAGTTGTCCTTTTAAAATAAACTAGTAAACAGCAACTTTCCCATCTAGTATGTAATGTGGTTTGTTTCATCTTTGAAGATAAAATTTCTAATTACATATTAAGAATTAGGCCAGATTTCAACATCAGCCAGTTTAAAACAAATAAACAAATGTGGTAGGAAGTGTTTACACAGCTCAGAACTCACTGGGATCTGCCCTGGTAAATTTAAATACAAAAAAATTTCAGTTTATTACTGGTAACTTTTCCTTTACTTAAAAACCATTCTAAAAATGGAAACAAAACTTTTCCAGTCACAGCCAAATAAGATAAAACTTAGCGAAGTGGTTGAAAAAGGACAAAATCTGTTTTTTATAAAAATTGCATTTAAATTTAATTTTAAAAAAGATATCTTACTTGCATGAGTTCAAAAATTTCTTTCTTTGTGCTTTTAGGTTCTAAGAAAAATCCATATGGGTAAGAACACTTGAGAATGCGTCGAGTTTTTAAGAGCACATGAACTGCATCTTCAATGAAAGTGGTATCTGGACAGCCTCCTTCAGCTATAAAGTAAATCAGGCACAGTGAAAAAAAATTGTTTTGCCAATATGCTGTTATAATTAAACGACTGAGTTTTCCTAAAAAACAACAACAAAGGATCTCTCTGAAGAAACTGTTTGAAGTAACTGTATGATAGTAATTATCTGAACTAGACTAAACACCTACACAAAACACTCATGTGTGGCTTGTCTGCATTTATAAATGAAGCATACACTGCAGTTGCCCAGGAACACTGATGGCAGTCATTAAGGAATGCATACCCTGATTCTGGATTCTGTTCTCACCCTGTTGGTTAAACAAATCTAGCTTTAGGTCAACTCTTATTTACTATATTTTTCAGGTTATCTCTAGTAAAACTTTGCTGATTAAAAATTAAAACAAATAGGGGCTCCTGGATGGCTCAGTCAGAAGAGCATGCAACTCTTGATCTTGGGGTTATATGTTTGAGCTCCATGTCTGGTATAGAGATTATTAAAAAAGATAAACTTAAAAAAAAAAAAGAATTAAAACAAATGCCCTAAGTCGTTTGCCAAAAAACAAAACAAAAACCAAAAAACAAAAAAACCCCACCAAATTATGATTATGCTTCTGCAAAAACATTGTAAGAAAAAAGATACAACATTCTGGGGAACAACTGGATAACTAATGCTAGTAAATATATCAAGAAGAGAAAGAAAGGGAGGAAGACCAAGGAAGAGGGGAGAAGAAACTGCCTTACTATCTGAGACGTTCCTTCTCCAAGTATCATTATTACATTCTAGCTTTCTCCTTAACTGCAAATAAAGGGAAACTAAGGAGTAGAATCTAAATTCATAAGTACTTTTGAAAGTAAGATTATTCTGCAGGCTTGTGGAAAGAAATTACATGTGTATATACACACACTGATGTATAGACCATCCTCAAATATCTACCCTAGCAGAGGGATCTGAACTAAGAAGATGTCAGAAAAGAAAAACAAAACAACACAAACACTACCCCCCACTATGACATGTGTGAGAAGTATGTGAAGTTTTGTTTCTTCCTTTCCAATCCTTGTAACATTTCTTTCTCATATCTCATTATGCCTCTCAAACCTCCAGAAGGTTGAAAAGAAGCAGTAATTCACATCTACAGATATTTATCGAATGTTTACTATGTGTCAGGCACTGTTCTAAGCAACCCAGTGATGTAAGACACAAAAATCCCTGTTGAAGAACTGTAGAACTAGTGAGGGTTTTTTCCTTTTCAATCCTTTCATTTTTACTGTGGACAGTACTTCAAGAGTGTGATAATGGCGATATAGTTACATCATTCCTAAAGTCTAAAAACTAAATATTAACAAGGAGACAAAGCTGCTATTGATACTTTTTCTCCTACTCTAATTTATTTAATTTATGCTTACTATCTTAATTAGGGAATTACCCTCATGAAAAGGGTCTTACTTTTACAAACTGGAGCAAATACAATTGCATTTTTAGGCTGAAAACCTTTTATATATAAGCTATGATTATTTTTAAAATGTGACTTTTTAAAACAAACATGGTAGAACCTATACTCTGTGCGGTCATTGTGAGATATTGTATTTTAATGAAGCAATCAATACTCAATACATTTTAGGAATGTTCTTTCTGAATTTCCATTTTAGGATCCATAAGTCAGCCCCATCTCCTGTCTTTGCTTTCAGACTCTAATGTCCATTATTTATCAGTGAGAAGATTTCTCCCAAAACTGTATTTGACTTCCATTCCATTAAGCAGTCTGCTCAATTTTCTCAAGAATCTTTGGGAATTTAGTCACACTACAACTGGGTGACGTGAATCTCGCTCTTTTGACGAGGTCAGGGATGCCTTTTAGGGCTCATGCACTGTTCCAGACACTGGAGAGCATCAGCGGTGGCACAGAGTAAGCAAAACTATGATGTGTGTTTATCTGCTAACAGTATAGGCTGCATTAAGAGGAACATTATGAGCTAAGCCGGGTAGAAAATCTCATTACAGAGGCCTCAAATGCTAAGCTGCACTCTGGGCTTCTGAGGACTCCAAGCAGTACCAGAATGAGCAACGCAGATAATAATGTATTCCTTGAAGGGCCTTAACCTCCTACCAATGAAGTGACTTAAGCATGTAAGGCTATTTTAGATTAATTATCACACATACCACTTATAACTTACTTTCTTTGAGAGCTCTACTCAATTGCTCCATCTTTTCTTTGGCTGTTTTAAGAAGGCGTTGTTCTAACTAAAGGAATAGAAAGAAATAATTTATATAATTTTCTTTATTTATTCACAACAGTATAATTCAGAGCATTTGAAAGATTTGGGACATACCTGATAGCTATGCTCATGGTTTTTAAATCTTGTGTAATAGTGCATAAATCTGTCAAGTTCCTGAAATCGTTTGTGTTTTTTCTCAGCCTAGGAAACAAAAGTCCATAAACGACTTTTATAAATAAAGTACTAGCTATTAAAATGTGACTTTTTGTCACTTAAAATTTTTATTACTAATAGGTAGCTGTGCATACAGATTTCATTATTTTGAGGGAAAAAAAAACCAGTACATTTTTAAGGATATGAGAACAAAGTCTTGTATCTGCATTCTCTATGATAAACCACTGAATCTATGATCCCAGAGCGTAAGGCAAAGATGCCCCTCAAGACCTACATTTATCAGATCTTCAATGTTTTATTATATTGCTTTTGCTATGGACTGAACTGTATCTCCCCAAAATTCACGTTGAAGCCTTAACCCCCAATGTGAATGACTGGATTTGAAGATAGAGCCTATGAGGTGATAAATGTTAAATAAAGTCATTGGAGGTGGGGCCATAACCCAGTAGAATTATTGCTCTTTTAAGAAAAGGAAGAGACACCAGAGCTCTTGCTCTCTATCATGTGAGGATATGGCACAAAGACAGCCAGCCCTCTGCAAGACAGGAAGAGAGTCATCACCAGAAGCTGAATTGGCAAGAATCTTGATCTTGGACTTCCTAGGTCCCAGAACTGTGAGAAATACATCTCTGCTGTTTAAGCCACCCAGTCTATGGTATTTTGTTATGGAAGCCAAGCAGACAAAGAAACTTATTATATGCTGTAACAGAATACTGTATTGTTATTATGTTAAAATTGTTTTTAAGTATATAAGACTTTAACAAAATAAAAAAGGGAAAATTAAAAAAAAGAAAGCTTTCAAGTTGATAGACCTATTTTATTTAAATTAAAGGCTACTCTAAAGGTATTCAATCTGGGGGGGGAGGGAAAAAAATAAAGTGTATTCAATTTAATGCCTCATTATGACAAAGATAGGAAAAAGAAGAAATGCGAAATACTCCCCCTTTAGCCAGAGGCCTTAATTTAAACAGTTCTCACCTCCACAGTCATTTCCTTGGATTGCTCCTCCACATGCTGAATGACTTCATAGCGAGTACATCTGTAATAACCTCCTGTGGAAGAACTATGCTTTTTCCATTCTTCTAGGCAAATCCAGCAAAAGTCATACTTGCACTTCAAAAGAAAACATATATGCAAACATTGCCCTGTGTTAACATGCAAATTATTTTCTGATTTCTAGTCAACCACTTTGTAGAGATCAAGCAATTCTGCCTGTGTGATCAGGAACAAATCTTCTTAAAGACATGCCGTCTTTTTCATGTTTCCCCTGGAGACCTTATCTATACTATGGAAAGATGTGGAGGGCAGTTTAAAATGACCACTTATAAGGATATATTAAAACGTAAATCATAGTATTATGAAGTAATATCAAGGAATCTTTAAAAATATCAATAGGATATTCTTTCCCACAATAAAGACAAATACTGACAATGTTTCATTTCTCAAGTGCATGGTAATCTTACTTTGGTACATAAAGTTTCACCAGTCTTCATCAGAAGTTTTTTTTATGACTTTGATAAATTGTTTTTGAAACTAGGAACAAGTTTAAAAGGTTTCCAAGTAGAAAGACTGACATAAAATGTTTCTTATTTTTAAGAAAATTTCATTTTATTACCATAATTGGCCAATAATACCAAAAATACAAGCATTACAGTATGAAAATACATCTTTTTTTTAATGCTTATGGATTTTGGGTCAGAGGGATCTTCCCATTTCAAATCTGTTTTCTTGTGGTACTTTTATGTTTGTTTCTTTGTTTTTTAAACATTTAAATATTTGTGCTGTTCATGGGTATACAGTATACAGTATGAATTCAACTTTATTTTTTTCCCACACAACTGCCCAGTTGTCTCAATCCTATTTATTGAACAGTCCACGTTTCTCCCCTACTGGAGATCCTCCTTTACCATACACTAAATCCCCACATATTTCTATTTTCTGGGCTTTTTATTATAATTTCATTAATCTCTAGATTCACATGCCAGCACTATGCTGTTTTAATTACTGAGCCTTTACAACAGGCTCACTATTTGACAAGGCTAGTTCTCCCTCACTGTTCTTTTTCAGAGTTTTCCTAGCTCTCCTTGCTTTGTTTTTCCATGTGAACTTGTGAATTAGAATTATCTAGATGCAGAAACAAAACCTGATGGTATTTTCATTGGAAACTTTCTATCCAACAACTTTGTTACCTTTCCATTTGTTTGTCATCTTTTGTGTCCTACAGAAAGGGGTCTTAAAATTTTCTTCATAAAAATATTGTACATTTAAGCTTTTTCTAGATAAATGAGATCTTCTCTTTCAGTACATATTTTGTCCGGATGTTTTTGGTACAAATGAAGGCTATTGCCTTCTGCATATTAACTTTGTACTCTGCTAATTAATTGAATTTTGTTGTTACTAGTTTTTCAACTGATTCTTGTGGGTTTTCTAGGCATTTAATCATACTATCTGCAAAAAAATAATTTTATTACTTCATTTCTAATTTTTACATCTTTAATTTCTTCCTATTGTCTAAATATGCTGACTGGTATCTCCAGTCCAATGTTAACAATATTTGTGATTAAGAGTATCCTTATCTTGTTCTTGATTTTAGTTAGAGTACCTCTAGTTTTCTCACTAAATATCATGCTAACTTTTGAACTAGATTTATTTTTATCATACTAAGGAAGAGTCCATCTTTGAGTGTTTTAATAAAGAATGGTTGTTGATTTTTTGTCAAATGCCTTTTTAGCAACTACAGAACATATGTATGATCCTTCTCTTTGGATCTACTAATAAGATGAGGTATAGCAATAGCTTTTTTTTTTTTTTAAAGATTTTATTTATTTATTTGACAGAGAGAGACACAGCGAGAGAGGGAACACAAGCAGGGGGAGTGGGAGAGGGAGAAGCAGGCCTCCCGCAGAGCAGGGAGCCCAACGCAGGGCTCGATCACAGGACCCTGGGATCATGACCTGAGCCGAAGGCAGATGCTTAATGACTGAGCCATCCAGGCGCCCAGCAATAGCTTTTTAAATATTGAACCATTCTTGGGGCGCCTGGGTGGCTCAGTTGGTTAAGCGGCTGACTTCAGCTCAGGTCGTGATCTCAGGGTCCTGGGATAGAGCCCCGCGTTGGGCTCCCTGCTCAGCGGGGAGCCTGTTTCTCCCTCTCCCTCTGCCTGCCGCCCTCTCTGCTTGTGTTCTCTCTCCCTGTCAAATAAATAAAAGCTTTAAAAAAAACAAATTCTTCCTCCTGGTGTTCAAGTTTATTCTGTTTTTCTAATTTTTTGAGTCATATCCTTAACTCATTCCTTATTTTGTATTGTTTTAATGAGGCTATGCATATTTCTGAGCATTGCTTTAGATATAGGTGCTCAGGTTCTCATCTGATAAAGTAGTATTTCCAGATGAAGAGGCCTTTTATAACTTTATTATTAATTTCTATTTTATTCCATTATGATCAGAGAATGTTGCTATTACCATTTCTATTTTCTGCAGTATTACTTAGATTTTCTTTGATGATCAATGGTCGAATTTTTGCTAATGCTCCACGGATACTTGCAAACATGGTGTAATTGATGTTTTCAGGATACAAAGTCTGAATATATAGCAATCAGATATATATTAGTCATTATGTTAAGTCTTCTATATCTTTATTAATTTTTTCTCTACCTGATAGGTCACAGAGAACTAAATTAAAGTTTGCGTCCTCATTAGCCCTTCACTAACAGGTACTTATACAATCAATTGTAGATATCAAGGTTCTGAAGAGTATGCAAGTTCTTTTATTGCTTGGTATAAGCAAACTTTGTGCCTGATTTGATACAAGTTACCCTTCAGTACATCTCTATTGATGTCTCAAATTAGTGAGAGAACTTTCTACAAAACAGCCAGATTTTATATTCTATGATAAGAAAAAGAATATAGAACTTTAGTAACTTTTATTTTTTAGTGGTAGCATACAGTTTTACAGAGTCAGATGAAGAAAATTACTTATGATAATGATTTAAAATGTCTAAGAATGCAAAATTTAAATAGTTTCCTGAAAATCATCTAAAGGGAAATGAATAAAGAGTGTTTTTTAAAATAAAACTATTTTTATAAGGCCAAATTTTTCATTCTTCTAAAATGTTTAATAATTTGATTCCAGAAAGTAATGATTCCACTGTATTGAATCATAATCAACATTGTGGCAGTAATAAAAGTATATCATGATTTAGTCACTGTGTTAGAGCATGGATTCAATTATATATGATCTGTTGTTCCACCTTCACATATAAAAAAAATTCTAAAAGTATGAAATTTTTTTGTAGTAAGGTTATTACTTTCTAGATGTCTTTCTTCTATGTCCTAAGAATTACTTGCTAGTTTCTTTCATTCAGTGCAAATACTTCAGATGGTATATTAGATAAGACTATTACATTTCCATAGTGTGCAAGTAGATGTTTCTTTTAAATGCAACAGAAGCTTAAGCAAAATCTGTTTAAGATAAATTATCTTATATCATGAACCTGATGAATTCATAAAAATATTCATATTTATCAACTACTTACTACTGGTAGGTGCTTTGAAGTTAATAAAGGTAACTGGATAACTGGATCTTGCCCTTTTTATTAGTAGCCCAATGGCCGATTTTTATGGTCAACCTGTGTTTCTTTATACATCTATATAGTCTATATCAGATTTTCCAAGAAAAAACTAATAATGGATGTTAGAGATAAGACCACAAATAAAATATTTTTGGCCTGATCAGCTGAACTAATAATAATAAGCACCTTTGAGCATTTTGCTCAGAACACTGTACTACCTTTTTCCTCTTCTCTCTTAGGAAATTATTATTACTATCTCACTAAGTGAATTCATTTATATTAATTTTATAGTAATAATAGGCTTATAAAAATGATCTGGTAACCGCTGTTTTTTAAATATAATAATGATAATGATCATTAGCTTTAACATTAAAAATCAAGTAATACTGGGGCACCTGGGTGGCTCAGTCGTTAAGCGTCTGCCTTCAGCTCAGGTCATGATCCCAGGGTCCTGGGATCGAGCCCTGCATCAGGCTCCCTGCTCGGCGGAAAGCCCGCTTCTCCCTCTCCCACTCCCCCTGCTTGTGTTCCCTCTCTCGCTGTGTCTCTCTCTGTCAAAGAAAGAAAGAAAGAAAGAAAGAAAGAAAGAAAGAAAGAAAGTCTTTAAGAAATTAAAAAAAATAAATAATAAAGTAATACTTAGAAGATATTGATATATGTTATTGGAATATTCTTAATTATTTGGGTTTCTTTCACATTGTAAATTAAGTTACATTGTTCTTTCAATTTTATTTTATTTTTTTAAAAGATTTATTTGAGAGAGAGAATGAGATAGAGAGAAAGAACATGAGAGGGGGGAGGGTCAGAGGGAGAAGCAGACTCCCTGCCGAGCAGGGAGCCCGACGTGGGACTCGATCCCGGGACTCCAGGATCATGACCAGAGCCAAAGGCAGTCGCTTAACCAACTGAGCCACCCAGGTGCCCTGTTCTTTCAATTTTAAATAATTATTTTTATATACATGGAACTTCCAATGAAAAAGAAAAAAATTGGAATATTATAATTTTAAAACAAAAATGTTCATAAATGTAGGCATGGATTAATAAAATATTAACCTAATTCCAGAATATTTGTTTTATTTATTTTTTAAAAATTTTATTTATTTATTTGACAGAGAGAGAGACAGCAAGAGCAGTCACATAAGCAGGGGGAGTGGGAGAGGGAGAAGCAGGCTTCCCGCGGAGCAGGGAGCCCGATACGAGGCTCGATCCCAGGGTCCTGGGATCATGATCTGAGCTGAAGGTAGACACCCAACGACTGAGCCACCCAGGCACCCCAGAATATTTGTTTTAAATATGGCAGTTTCTTTCTATGCAACTAAGCCAGTAGGGTAACCTTCCAAAAGTAATTATTTATATTAATTATGTTTCAGTCAAGAAGATCTTTGTTGGCATTTTCAATACTGTAATGAATGAATTATTTATTTAACTGATGATTTCATTAGCAGACCTAAGTCTGTCCACTGCTTTGGGTACTTTTATTATATAGCCACCTATACATAGACACCAACTTAGATGTGGACTTAGGGGAATTGCCTGGGGCCTGACTTGGGCCTTGAATCGAAGCTGTGTGCTCAAAAGCCAGTTTTGTAAGAGATCTCATATAAAATAGCACTTTATCTTTTAATATTATTATTTTTTAAAGATTTTTATTTATTTGAGAGAGAGAGAATGAGAGAGAGAGCATGAGCGGGGTGAGGGTCAGAGGGAGAAGCAGACCCCCTGCCGAGGCGGGAGCATGACATGGGGCTCGATCCCAGGACCTCAGGGCCATGACCCGAGCTGAAGGCAGGCGCTTAACCAACTGAGCCACCCAGGCACCCCTAATATTATTTTTTATATAGAGACAAAACTCTCTCAGGATCCTCACTGGGCAGGGTTAGGGAGGGGTTTATTGATCAGCAGGTAAGATTTCAGGATCCTCACTAGGAGAGATTAGCAGGGAAGCGATTCAGGCATTTCTCACCTTCAGACCAAATACCACTGAATCCTTAATCTATTTTTAACATTCATTATGAGTGTAAAAGGTAGTAGTATAAAGCAATACTTACGTTATTCAACAAAGAATACAGAATGTAATCTCCTGGAATCCATCTGAAACCCAGCAACAGTTTTATGCTTGTTTCTTCTTTGGATTAAAGTCAAATTAAGATTCTAACTACAAAGCATGCAAAATTCTCTTTAACTTCTTACCTTAGCACACTGCATGTGATTGCATCCCTCATTCTTCTGTATCGGAGACTTACAGTTAGCACAAGGCTTAGAGTTAGTTAACAACCAGAGACAATTGGCAGCATCCTCATAAGCTTCACTAACACCTACAACTTTGGGATATTAAGCACAAACACAAAACACATGAGTTAGTGTATAACTTCAGAGGGAACCCCGCCCCCCCAAAGTTTTCTTTGTAGATTGTCTCTCAATTTTAACTATGTATTTATTTTCCTATTAGGGTATATGGCAAAGTTTTTATTTTTTTTATTTTTTATTTTTTTTTTTTAAAGATTTTATTTATTTATTTGAGAGAGAGAGAATGAGAGACAGAGAGCACGAGAGGGAAGAGGGTCAGAGGGAGAAGCAGACTCCCCGCCGAGCAGGGAGCCCGATGTGGGACTCGATCCCGGGACTCCAGGATCATGACCTGAGCCGAAGGCAGTCGCTTAACCAACTGAGCCACCCAGGCGCCCTATGGCAAAGTTTTTAAACTGCTTCATTTTGAATAGCATGATTACAGTATAAGGGGCTGTATTCCACCAGTTCTATTTATGAAATCTGATTTAAAGGAGATTTTTCTCTAAAGTTGTGTCCAAATAAACTGGGGAAGAAAAGAACTAAAGCTAACAAAAAGCAATATATTATTGTCTGTTTAAAATAACTACTGCATCAAAAAGAATTACAGAAAGAATGGTAATTTTATTTTACTTTATTTATTTTTTTAAAGATTTTATTTATTTGACAGAGAGAGACACAGCGAGAGAGGGAACACAAGCAGGGAGAGTGGGAGAGGGAGAAGCAGGCCTCCCGCAGAGTACGGAGCCCGACGCGGGGCTAGATCCCAGGACCCCGGGACCAGACCTGAGCCGAAGGCAGACGCCCAACCACTGAGCCACCCAGGCGCCCCAAGAATGGTAATTTTAGACAATAATTTCTTAAATGGGTCAGCTGCAAACATAATGACCAGATACTCTTCATCATAGTAAAAAACATGAAAATTATATTGAAATATCACTATCTTTTAATCCATGATTATTTCAGATAAACTAAAAATGAATCCAATGTGACATGTCTAAAACTAAACTTATCATTTCCCCTAAACCTGCCCCTTTCTCTATTCCATGTCCTGGTAAATGATATGGTCATCTACTCAGAATCAATCCAGGAAGAGCATGATCTTGGATACCCTCCTTTCTTCCTCACCTGCTACATTCCACAGTTTCTACCATTTTCTCCTCCTTATCTGTCTCCTCTCCATTTCTACTTCTTACTGCGTTAGCTAGGGTCCTCCACACCTCCTGCTTAGACAATTAATAAACCAACCCATCTCCCCAGCTCCTTCTGCCCCCGGCTTCCACTATACTGCCCACACAGTGATATTTGAGAAATAGGTATCTCCTTGAAATCTTTTAGATGCTCCCCACTGACTGCAAGATAAAATTAAATTGTTTTAGCAAAAAACACCTTCATGATTTGGCCACTGTCCACCTGGCAAGATTCTCCCTCCCTCTATCCCCATGCCAATCTTATATTCTTCTTCTTAAACTCAATTTATTCCATTTTGATTTGAGATCTGCAGTCTTAAGGAATGTCACGATTTTAAAAGATTCTAAATCTTATAAACCAACACCCTTCCTAGCACCCCAAGTGGAGAGAGTTAGGTACTAGAGAGAGGTCCAGAGGCACAATTACTTTCTCCCTGTCAGTAATCAAATTTGTTTTGTTTTCTAGCTCTAAGTGCACAGGGAAGCTCTACCTTTTATTTCCTGAAAGAGATGTCCAAAAATTACTTTGAAATCACTGAAAGTGGCCTGTACAATCAAGGCCCTGATTACATGCAGACACTCTCAAAAGGGTGGGGTAAGGAGTTAGCATTGCTGTTAAAAGCAGGTGAGAAATCAGACTCCTTGAGTTTTGAGGTTTAAAAGGAAAAGTGACCCAACCCTGGAGAGGGAAGGGAGACAAGTGTTTGGGTTGAATGACCCCTGGAAAGTGGCTCAGTTTATGAACTGGAAGAGCTGAGCACTAGGAGCAGCCCTTTGATGGAGCCAACCAGTGCAGGAGTGCGGCTGTCTTGCCACAAAGAACCCCAAGGTGCCTACATACTTAAGTTTATTCAACAACAGAACAGCAGTGCTGGACTGGGAAGCACTGGTTTTCAGTTCCATACAGCAAAGAGAAACAACAGCAGCAATGAAGTGATCAGACCCACTTCAGTTCTAAACCCACTTGATAGAAGATGGTTTGATTAGGGTGTTTCTACAGAGAATTCTCAGTTAATTTGGTGGAGAACAGGAGTTTCAGGAGGAACTTACTATACTTACGGCTAATCCGGTCAAGCTGTGGAGGTAATGCCATTTACAAAGGGTACTGCTTTAAAACCTAATCACCAAGTGCAATGTCTAATTTTTTTTTTTTTTAAATAGTGGCCTGTCTCCTCCCTTCAGCATTCAACATTATTTTTAGCTCAGAGGCTCTAACATATTCTTATGACCTTTATTGTCCATTGTTATAATAAATAAAGCACAAAGCCATTAAAATAAAGCAGCTTGTGTGACTTGCAACGTAACGGCTTTTTTCTCCTACCCTCGGAGAAAATGTTAGTTCCTAACTGCATTCTAGAGGATTGTATAAAGTAAACTGTGTTCAGGAAATAACTATTATTTTCTTTTACTATTATTAAAACAAAAATTTGTACTGGAAAAAATGCCTTTACTTCTAGTTCTCCGAACAAGGTCATTTCATACATCTGCCTTTTGTATATACTTTGCTTCATACCTACATCTCCCCCTTCCAACTACCTGGTGAGTTTTCTTCACCCTTACTGAGTTCCAGACTCTTCCCTTGACTTCAGTTACATGTCTATTGTATCCTGATCTTCTTTCTTCAATAATCTAGTGTGCTTAGGTCTCTTTGTAAGAAATATTAGCTTCATTTAATCAAGTATTAGTGCATAACAATTTAAGATCTACTGATAGAATCAGTATGTATGCAAGTGAAAACAAAGTTGGTTTTATTTATTTTTATTATTAATTAATTTATTTATTTGAGAGTGAGTAAAGCGACAGAAGTTTATTAAACAAGGATACAGAAAAAGCTCTCAGGAGTGAGAAGGGTCCTGACAGTGTTGCCCAAAACAAAGTTGATTTTATTTTTATTTTTAAATTTTTAAAAAAAGATACTATTTATTCATTTGAGAGAGAGAGAAAGACACAGAGAGAGCACAAGCAGAGGGAGAGGGAGAAGCAGGCTTCCTGCTGAGCCGGGAGCCCCACGTGGGGCTCGATCCCAGGACCCCAGGATCATGACCTGAGCTAAAGGCTGACGCTTAACCGACTGAGCCACCCAGGCATCCACAAAATTGATTTTAAAGACTGACTTCTTAAGAAGAGTATTTGAATTCCGTTCAATAATCATTTATCATGTACTATGGAAAAACTGGTCTCAGAATTTTTATAAAATAACCATTGTTTCACAGAAAATATAATCACTCCCTCTTCTTGTCAGATTAGACATAACAGAGGCAGTTTCAGTGCTGAAAAATAGTATTTAAATCTTTATATGGAATTCTTTGAACGAATCTTAGTATATTTTATAGCATTTTTTTCTCATTAATTAGATTTTGTCACTCCTTCTGAGTCTCATAATTCAAAGACTTTGGAAAACCAGGCATAAGGGAGAAAATGACCTCATCAATCGACAAGTTTAGTTGAAAATACTTATGCCAAAAGTATGTATGTGACCATAACCCAAATTAATATGTAAACAATACAGCATTAAATCATACTTTTCTTTCTTGGAATATTATTTTTATGTATTTAGTGTTGAGGTTCTGCTTAAGCCTTACAGTTGGCCTAGTATTATTTGCTTTAGGCCTCACCCTAAATTTCATAAACTTAAGTGGCCATTAATAGTAGTCAGCTGGTCATCACATTTCTGTCTGGAGGACAATGAGAAAACTCCTAGGTTTTTCTCAGCACCTGGGAACTTTCTCTGTAGTCTTGGCATTGGTCTTTCTATGGTAGACAACTTTTCAGGTGTTCTCAGTCCCTTATCTTCTATCCAATTTTCTCAAGTTCCTCTGTCTTTCTGAGTTAAAACCCCATTTAGGACTCTTTGAGGAAGTCTTGTTTTTCATTTGAGGTCTCCCTGTCTCTGGCCACCAGAAGTAACTGTGTATACACCATATATACCATTTTCTAGTTCTTCTATTTCTCTTCTCTCCTCATTATCAGGATCATGGTCATATGTAAGGGTATTTTGTCACAGTCCCAGTGATAACCCGTACTTACTAGCCAGGTCGTTCTCTCTCTCGTCCTAGTAAAAACTTATTCGTGGGTATAGAATGAATGACCAATTTTACAATGTTAAGACCTAAGTAAAAACACCCATTTCAAAATGTTTGTTTCATCGGACACTTCAGCCATTTTCTGCTCAAGAAGTAATAAATAATATATTGTGCTAATTATTTCTTGCGGTGCGTTAACACTTCCAGGCAACTGGTAGGCACACTAGATTTACAACTAAATAAAACTGCACCTTCTTTAACTCTCCTGTATACACCTCTCCTCTCTTGTTTGCATTGACCCTGTCTTGTTTCAAACCCTCATTATCCTCTCATTCTGAAGTTCTCTAAGAAACATTCTGGACATTCTGAAGTTTTCTAAGAAACAGCATTCTTACTTGTCTCCCAATAGTCTCTATTCACTGTCCACACTTTTACCTGAGTGACCTAAGTAAGCATCTTCAGTTCTCACTCTCCTCCTCAGAACTGCTTCTCAGTGTCTCAGGATGAAGTCAGACCTCCCAGCACCCCACAGAAACCCCGCCCCGTGCTGACACCAGATTGGGACTTCTGCCTGTGTGGTGTTATCTTGCAGTACACCTTCCTTTGCGCTGGTTGTGCTGCAGAATCTGCAGTCCTTGAACATGCCATGCTATTTCACAGCTCTCCTTCACCTGAAGCCCAAATACCCTTCCTGTTCCGGTCTGTGTGAAGAACATCTTATCAGCTCTCAAGATGCAGCTTGTGCATCAATTCTTTCAGAATGTTTTTCCTTACCCTCTCACAGAGAACACTGATCTTCTCTTTGATCTCTCCCCTCCCTCACAACGTACCACATGTATGCTGTTCTTTCACAGCATTAGTAATACTTCTTTTTCTTAGTTTTGTATATTGCTGTCTTCGTTTCTAAAATGTAAATTTCAAGAAGGAAGACGGCACCTTATTTCCATATTCTAATATAAAGTAGCACTCAATAAACATTACATAAATAATATGGTTACCAGTTAAAAGCAATAAGTTATTCCTAAGTCTTCTCAGCATCTCTACTGGGCTGCAAACAAGTACTTCTAAAATCCCACTGTGCACCTCCACATATATATCCTGTAAGCACCTCAAAGTTCACAATATCCACAACAAATCATTTATTTTCCCCTGAAAGGTAATCTCATATCTGAATTTCCTACATTGACCAATCATCCATCCTTTGACTCAAACTAAAAATTTACCTCCCTATTTTGATCTATCCTTCAGTCTCACCTGCCCAGTCATCAGTTATCTTCATAAAAATATCTCAGATAATGCTACTTTCCTACTTAAAAAATGTATCATATAGCTTATTCTGTTAATAAGATAACTTCAGACAATTTGGCAAAAATCCTCACAATCTGGCAATGCCTACCTACCTTTCCAGCTTCATCTCTTGCAATTTCTCCCATGGACCTTAACATTAAGCATCATAGAAAGGTATAAAGAAATGTAGGTAGGTGAGCAATAGCCAACCATGTCTAATAGAAATATAAATGTTTCTTGGTGCCAGAAGCAAAACAAGAAAGCAAAATCCAATGGTCTTGTCATGTTTAAAGGTGTTGCAGGATAATGGTATTAATCTGTTTATGGAACTCACACATATACACAGACCCATACGTATCAGGAGAATAGGGAAAATGGGCGGGTGTCAAGGGAGCAATGGCAAGCTGTATCTGGCATTCAAGAGACACAATGCACCTGGGGAACAAGAACAATCCATGTGGCTGTTTTTAATTTGGGAAATTCCTAGCACATAGCAGGTACTCAAAAAAATATTTGTTGATTGAATGATGAATGTACAGGGCAAGAATATTTAATCAGATCTCCCTATAAAATATCCTAAGATTATCCATTTCCTTTTGCTCCTGGATAACAGACATAAGCCTTCTCATCATGTGAAAGGGATCCCCCTCATTATCAATTAATAAACTGATATTCTGGTTTACATAGTAGTCTCTTCTTCATGGATTTGAATAACCCTGAGTCAGTGCACAAAATGAATCTCGTGAATATAAAATGCTAATGACCAGTTCGTGGGCAGTGGTATACTGCCCGATATAATACAAGTCTGTAGGGTCTCAGAGTTGTCAGCCAGGCTCTCCCAGCATCACTTTAGCTGCTGATGGGAATACCTACCACATCTCTGTCCTGCAGGTATGCTAAAACCCAATTCCTATCTCACTGCCTTCAGAAGGATTCTGACACCCCCCTGCCCAACCAGATTTAGTTTTCTTGTTTCCCCAACCTGATTTAGTTCTCTTGTTTTTGTACTCTTATCTTTACCCAACTATATTAGTTATCATATAATACTGTAATGACCTGACTGCTTCCCTTCTAGCTTATGTACTTTTTGAGGGCTGGCATCATCATCATCATGTGCTTTGTTCATAATAAGTGCAGAATCACTGAGTGAATTCTTAATCCTGATTTGTAATACCTCAAACTAACTCAATTATATAAAAAGTTAAAAAGTGAAATTAACTTTTATATTAATTTGAAAGAAACAGTTGTCATAAAACACTTCAGGGGATGAAAAATAACTGCAAAGCAATTCCTGTTAAATGAAGGAATTGCTATTAGGAAGGCTAATTAAAATCCATTCTGTTTCCAGGCACATGCCGTTTGATGTCACTCAATCCAATCTAAGTATTAATTACTTCATCTACAAAATGGGATTACTAACACCAATTTCATAGCATTTCCGTAGGATTAATATGTATTTATAGAAATCTCAGTAAAAACAGTTAGACATGCCATTTAATATAAGTAAATCTACAGAGCCACATAATGTCAAGAAATTAACTTGTCTTATCATCCACTGGAAGTTTCCAGGGAAATAAGAAGCTTCCTCTCACTACCGTGTATACATTTCTTTCTTAAGGTATAAAAAGCTAGGTGGTCCACTCCAGGATAAAGCCCTCCACCCAGCTGTGGGAGGAGGGCTTAAATGTGACCCATGTTTACCCTGCTTATCTTAACTGAAAACAGTCAGTTAGAAACATGGAACCTGTCTGTGATTCCCCGCTGCAAAAACCTTGTGATCCAAAAGGGTGTTAGTGAGAGGCATAATGTTAAACTGGAGAGCTACAGCATTAACAACTTGAAAACTTACTTAATGAAGACTCTAAGTAATAGGACCACATTATCTTTTGAATGCTATTAGAATATATATAGTATAGCTATCTAAGATTCCCCTTACGTTCTTCCGGTTTCATTTCAGTTATTTTTTGTAGCCAATTTTTCCATGTTTGGCAGTCACAAGGCTCATGTGCTTCACCAAGGCACTCCCTAAGGAGGAAAACAGAAAAGAGGCAATTTAAAAAAATTCTTTCTCAACATCAAGGTAATAGATGGAAAGTACTCTTCCAATTTTAAAGTTGAAAAAACTGAGGCACAATGACCAGTGAGAGAAACATTTCAATAGAAGAATTGAAAATGTGATTCCAGAGCTTGATATCACCAGGTCCAATTTTTTTTTTAATCAGTACATTCATTTACACATTGTTAAACGTTCAAAATAGATTACCTAATACTTGTAATTTAGTTTTGCATGCCAGAAGAGCTGTAATATTTTTATCAGTTAGGGTCTGTCTTCACTAATACTTAAAATTTTTTTTTAATACTTTAAATTCTTGTACTCAAAGTTTGTTCTCTGGCCGAGTAGCCTTTCCGCCACTCAGGAGCTTGTTAAACATGCCGAAGAGCAGGCCCATAAGACCAACTAATTAGAATCTACATGTTATCAAAATTACCACATGACCCTTCTGCATTTTAAAGTTTGAAAACTACTATTTTATATCACATTCTTTTTAAAAATGTTTTTAAAATTTATATTCAATTTAGTTAACATACAGTGTATTATTAGTTTCAGGGGTAGAATTTAGTGATTCATCAGTTGCATACAACACCCAGTGCTCATTACTTCAAGTTCCCTCCTTAATGCCCATCACCCAGTTACCCCTCCCCTCCAGCAACCCTGTTTGTTCCCTACAGTTGAGTCTCTTATAGTTTGCCTCTTTCTCTGTTTTTATCTTGTTTTATTCTTCCTTCCCCCATGTTTTTTGTTTCTTAAATTACACGAGTTAAATCATATAGTATTTGTATTTGTCTGACTTATTTCCCTTAGCATAATATGCTCTAGTTTCATCCACATTATTGCAAATGGCAAGATTTCATTCTTTTTGATGGCTAAGTAATATTCCATGGTATAAATATACCACCTCTTCTTTATCCATTCATCTGTCAATGGACATCTGGGCTCTTTCCACAGTTTGGCTGTTGTGGACATTGCTGTTATAAACATTGGGGTGCAGATGCCTCTTTGGATCATTATGTTTTTATCCTTCGGATAAATACCTAATAGTGCAATTGCAGGGTTGTTGGGTAGCTCTATTTTCAACTTTTTGAGGAACCTTCATACTGTTTTCCAGAGTGGCTGCACCAGCTTGCATTTCCACCAACAGTGTAAGAGGGTTCCCCTTTCTCTGCATCCTGGCCAACATCTGTCGTTTCCTGAGTTGTTAATTTTAGCCATTCTGACTGGTGTGAGGTGGTATCTCATTGTCATTTTGATTTGTATTTCCCTGAGTGATGTTCAGCATTTTTCATGTGTTTATTGGTCATCTGTATGTCTTCTTTGGAGAAATGTCTGTTCATGTCTCCTGCCCATTTCTTGACAATTTTTTGTTTTTTGGGTGTTGAGTTCGATAAATTCTTTATAAATTTTGGATATTAGCCCTTTATCTGATAAGACATTTGCAAATATCTTCTCCCATTCCGTAGGTTGCCTTTTAGTTTTGTTGACCAAAATTTCCTTTGCTGTGCAAAAGCTTTTTATCTTGATGAAGTCCCAACAGTTCATTTTTGCTTTTGTTTTCCTTGCCTTTGGAGATGTATCTACAAGAAGTTGCTGCAGCTGAGGTCAAAGAGGTTGCTGCCCTGTGTTCTCCTCTAGGATTTTGATGGATTCCTGTCTCACATTTAGGTCTTTCATCCATTTTGAATTTTTTTGTGTGTATGGTGTAAGAAAGTGGTCCAGTTTCACTTTTCTGCATGTGGCTATCCAATCTTCCCAACACCATTTGTTGGAGAGACTTTTTTTCCACTGGATAATTCTTCCTGCTTTGTCAACGATTAGTTGACCACAGAATTGATGGTCCATTTCTGGGTTCTCTATTCTGTTCCATTGATCTATGTGTCTGTTTTTGTGCCAGTACCATCCTGTCTTGATAATTACAGCTTTGTAACAGAACTTGAAGTCCGGAATTGTGATGCCACTAGCTTTGACTTTTTCAACATTCCTTTGGCTATTTGAGGTCTTTTTTCTGGCTCCATACACATTTTAGGATTGTTTGTTCCAGCTCTGTGAAAAATGCTGGTGGTATTTTGATAGGGATTTCAGTGAATGTGTAGATTGCTTTGGGTAGCATAGACATTTTAACAATATTTGGTCTTCCAATCCATGAGTATGGAATGTTTTCCCATTTCTTTGTGTCTTCCTCAATTTCTTTCATTAAGTGTTCTATAGTTTTTTTTTCTTTTTCGAAGATTTTTATTTATTTATTGAGAGAGAGAGAGAGAATGGTAGAGAGAGAGCATGAGAGGGAAGAAGGTCAGAGGGAGAAGCAGACTCCCCGCTGAGCAGGGAGCCCGATGCGGGACTCGATCCTGGGACTCCAGGATCATGACCTGAGCCGAAGGCAGTCGCTTAACCAACTGAGCCACCCAGGCACCCCAAGTGTTCTATAATTTTCTGAGTACAGATCTTTTACCTCTTTAATTAGGTTCTATTCCTAGGAACCTAATGGTTTTTGTGCAATTGTAAATGGGATCGATTCCTTGATTTCTCTTTCTGCTGTTTCACTGTTAGTGTACAGGAATGCGACAAGCTTCTGTGTGTTGATTTTATATCCTGAAACTTTGCTGAATTCCTGTATCAGTTCTAGAAATTTTTTGCTGGGGTCTTTTGGGTTTTCTACATAGAGTATCATGTCATCTGTGAAGAGTGAAATTTGACTTCTTTACCGATTTGGATGCCTTTTATTTCTTTTTGCTGTCTGATTGCTGAGGCTAAGACTTCCACTACAATGATGAACAGCTGTGAAGACAGTGGACATCCCTGTTGTGTTCCTCATCTTAGGGGAAAAGCTCTCAGTTTCTCCCCTCTGAGGATGATATTCATTGTGGGTCTTTCTTATATGGCTTTTATGATGTTGAGGAATGCTCCCTCTTTCCCTACATGGTAGGGGATTTTTATCAAGAAAGGATGCTATACTTTGTCAAATGCTTTTGCTCATATGGTTCATATCCTTTCTTTTAGTAATGTGGTGTATCACACTGACTGATTGTAAATGTTGAACCACCCCTGCAGCCCAGGAATAAATCCCACTTGGTTGTGGTGAATCATCTTTTTAATGTACTGTTGGACCCTATTAGCTAATATCTTGGTGAGAATTTCTATATCCATGTTCATCAGGGATATTGGTCTGTAAAATTCTCCTGTTTAGTGGTGTCTTTGTCTGGTTTTGGGAACAAGGTAATGCTGGCCTCATAGAATGAGTTTGGAAGTTTTCCTTCCATTTCTATTTTTTGGAACAGCTTCAGAAGAATAGGTATTAATTCTTCTTTAAATGTTTGGTAGAATTCCCCTGGGAAGCCATCTGGCCTTGGACTCTTGTTTGTTGGGAGATTTTTGATTACCGATTCAATTTCTTTGCTGGTTATGGGTCTGTTCAGGTTTTCTATTTCTTCCTGTTTCAGTTGTGGTAGTTTATGTTTCTAGGAATGTATTAATTTCCTCTGGATTGCCTAATTTGTTGGCATATAATTGCTCATAATATTTTAATTGTTGATATTTCTGCAGTGTTGGTTGTGATCTCTCCTGTTTCTTTCATGATTTTATTTTTTAAATTCTATTTATTTATTTGACAGAGAAAGACACAGTGAGAGAGGGAACACAAGCAGGCGGAGTGAGAGAGGGAGAAGCAGGCTTCCCTCTGAGCAGGGAGCCTGATGCCGGGCTTGATTCCAGGGCCCTGGGATCATGACCTGAGCCGAAAGCAGATGCTTAATGACTGAGCCACCCAGGCGCCCCAAGATTTTATTAATCTTATTAATCCTTTCAAAGAACAAGCTCCTAGTTTTGTGGATGTGTTCTACTGTTTTTTTGATTTCTGTATCATTGATTTCTCCTCTAATCTTTAGTATTTCTCTTCTCCTGCTGGGTTTAGGCTTTATTTGCTGTTCTTTTCCCAGCTCCTTTAGGTGTAAGGTTAGGTTGTGTATTTGAGACTTTTCTTGATTCTTGAGGAAGGCCTGTATTGCTATATACTTCCCTCTTGGGACTGCCTTTCCTGCATCCCAAAGATTTTGAACTGTTGTGTTTTTTCATTTGCTTCCACATTTTTTTTTTAATTCTTTAATTTCCTAGTTGACCCATTCATTCTTTAGTAGAATGTTTTTTAATCTCCATGTATTTGTGGTCCTTCCAAATTTTTCCTTGTGTTGGTTGACTTCAATTTTCATAGCATTGTGGTCTGAAGATAGGCATGGTATGATTTCAATCTTTTTTTATTGGTTGAGACCTGATTTGTGACCCAGTATGTGATGTATTCTGGAGAATGCCCCACATGAACTTGAAAAGAATATGTATTCTGCTGCTTTAGGGTGAAATGCTCTGAATATATCTGTTAAGTCCATCTGGTCCAGTGTGTCATTCAAAGCCCTTGTTTCCTTGCTCATCTTCAGCTTAGATGATCTGTCCACTGCTGTGAGTGGGGTGCTAAAGTCCCCTACTATTATTTTATTATTATCAGTGAGTTTCTTTGTTATTAATTGATTTATATATTTGGCTGCTCCCAAGTTAGGGGCATAAATGTTTACAACTGTTAGATCTTCCTGTTGGATAGATCCCTTTATTATGATATAGTGTCCTTCTTCATCTCTTATTACAGTCTTTGGGTTAAAATCTAGTTTGAATGGTATAAGGAAGGCTACTCTACCTTTCTTTTGATTACATCACATTCTTGTTGTTACTTTCACCTTAAAATCCCCAAGTAACAGGGCAATCTAATTTACTTTTGAGTTTGCTGAATCCCAATTTTCTGTTTCACTGGAATTTGGCAAAGTTGGATTTAAATAATAAAAAACATATCAATTTATCATTTGTAACTTGATTTTACATTCTTTCTATAGCGATATAAAAATCAAACATTAAAAAGGGCTAAGGCTTTTACAAATTACTTCTTTTAATTCAATATGATGGTATATTCTGCAGTACAAAGGAAATTTTAGAGTAAATAACAAAATATCATTTTCGGGGGGGGGAGAAAAACCCAATCTGTAGGTGCTGTCATCATTATCACCATCATGATGTGTTATTTTATATATTTTTATTTTTATTTTTTTAAGGAATTTTTATTTATTTGACAGAGAGAGAGCATGAGAAGGGGGAGTGGCAGGCAGAGGGAGAGGCAGGCTTCCTGCTGAGCAGAGAGCCTGATGTGGGGCTCGATTCCAGGACACTAAGATGATGACCTGAGCCAAAGGCAGATGCTCAACCGACTGAGCCACTCAGGCACTCCATGATGTGTTATTTTAAACAAAGATCTTATTTGCAAAGTTTAAGTCTGTTAAGACACCTGCTGATGCAGGTAGTCTTACAAACTAAGAAGTAATATTTTACTGTATTAAGAATGTAACAGGGTACCTGGGTGGCTCAGTTGGTTAAGTATCTGCCTTTGGCTCAGGTCATGATTTTGGGGTCCTGGGATCAAGCCCTGTGTTGGGCTCCCTGCTCAGTGGGATGTCTGCTTCTCCCTCTCCCCACCACTTGTGCTCTCTCTCTCTGATAAATAAATAAAATCTTTTTTTAAAAAAAGAATATAACAATTCTACTTCAAGGCCATTAAAATAGCTACTATCAAAAAACTGGACAACAACAAGTCTTGGGAAGGATGTGGAGAAACTGGAATCCTTATGCAGTGCTGGTAGGAATCTAAAATGATGCAGTTTCTATGGAAAACAGTTTGGTAATTCTTCAATATATAAAACAGAATTATTACATGATCTATCAATTCCACTCCTAGGGATATACCTAAAAGAATTGAAAGCAATAACAAACTTTCTCACCAATGTTCACAACAGTATTATTCACAATAGCCAGAATATGGTTAACAACCCCTGGGTCCATCAGTAATGAGCAGATAAATAAAATGTGGTATATATACACACAATGGAATATTAGTAGGCCATAAAAAGGAATGAAATTCTGATTTATGCTACAACATGGATGCATCTTGACACATTATGCTAAATGTAATAAGTCAGACAAAATATCGTATGGTTCCACTTACATTAAATATCCAGAACAGGGAATTCACAGAGACAGAAAGTAAAATGGTGGTTACCAGTGGCTAAGGGGCAAGGGAGGATGGGGAGTTACTGCTGAATGGTTAGAGTTTCTGTTTGGTATGAGGTAAAAGTTCTATAAATGGATAGGAAATGGTTGCACAACATTAGGAATGTACTTAATACCACTGAATTATATACTTAAAAATGTTCTGAAGAAAAAAAAAACAATTATCTGGAAAGTAATTTAGTTTGCTTCAATTCCTGACATTACCGAATCTGGCATTTTGAAAATCTTTTTCATAACTGAGGTTTTATAATGTTTCTTAGTAACTTAGTGTTAATAGTCATTCAAAAAATACTGAGTTGATTAAAAATGGAAGTTAAAAAAATGGAAGTAGATATATTACATTCCCTTTAGTACATATTAAAACAAACTCTGCTTCCCAGAAATGTAAGGGATAGATGTGATAACTGTTAACTTTAATTTGGCACATACACTAGCATACACCAGGGTAAAAAATATGCCACAGATCTAGGAACCATGTTTCCATATGGTGCTTGAGAATACATGTAGGAATACAGAACCTAGATTTCTCATGACTTATTAAAAAAAATTTAGGTGTAAAATAGACTTCTATATCTGCAGTACCTAAAACAAATGAAGTCAGTGAAATAAATTATTTCCATTAATTTTAAGAGTTTTCCCCCTGAAGATTAAACAGCACATTGAATATTTTTTCCCTACTAGAATCAATACCAAGTATGACTGGCTCTGGTGTTAGGACATCTTCTGACAGAACTGAGAAAATACTCGGGAGGGGAGGCGGTGGAGAGGAAAGCCCAATGTTTTCAAACGGAGTCTGAAAAAATAAATGCTATTTCTTCAAAAGGCCCTAATCGTTTATTGGTATGCTTGGTCTCTGAGGCTGTGTTGCATTACACAGCAACAGATTTTCTTTTCCAGAACCTTACAGGAGGACATAGACCTGCTGCTTCCTCACGTGCTAGCCCAATCAGTAGGATCACTTCTGACGGTTATAACTCGATGGCAGTTTCCAATGCAATGCTAAGAGTGGGTATAAAAAGGAGAGGCTTTTTATATAAAAAATAAGTTAGAGCAAGGACTATAAATTAAAAAGAGAGCTAGAGGTTGCCTTTTAAAACTAAGGTATTTGGGAAAATAAGCCCAACTACTTTAAAGTATGGTAATAACAATGCTACCAGACATTATGTGACTGATAATCTGAATTATGTCAAGTGTAGGGAGAGATGTTATTCTGAGACAAGTAATAAAGAGACTGGAATGTTCTGTAGATACTGTAAAGCTAAATTCCTGAACAAAGTTTTAACCAAGACACAGATGACTGGTGACAAGAATTCTGAGAGACCTGGTGCCTGTTGTTGAGACTGTACCTCAAAATGTCACTAAAAACAAGGGAATTGGAAAAAGAATTTTGCCACACAGTCAACTGAAATTTAGACACACCAATACAGTGGGTTCACTAAGGGGAAAAAGTGCTTCGTTATAAAGGAAAAAAAAAGATTATCTAATATAAAATCCTTAACCCTGTCCAAATATCATGCTTAACTAATATCAAGAGATTAAAGGAATGGCTCTTCCCTTGAAAATTTGTGACTATGCACAACCACTGGCAGAAATATACAGTGGCTCTAAAGGATTCTGGAAAAGGAAAAACGTTCTAAAGTTTCATAACCTGATGGGAAATTCCTACCAAGAAGTTGACAATTTCTGCACTCCTGGGTATTTACCCCAAAGATAGAAATATAATGATCCAAAGGGGTACCTGCACTCCAATGTTTATAGGAGCAATGTCCACAATAGCCAAACTATGGAAAGAGCCCAGATGTCCATAGACAGATGAATGGATAAGAAAGATGTGGGGCGCACGCGCGCACACACACACACACACACACACACACACACACACACACACTACTAAACTACTACTCAGCCATCAAAAAAATGAAATCTTGCCATTTGCAACGATGTGAATGGAACTAGAGGATACTATGCTAAGCAAAAAAGTCAATCAGAGAACGGCAATTATCATATGATCTCACTCAGATGTGGGATTTAAGAAATAAAAGAGGATCATAGGGGAAGAAAGGAAAAAATAAAACAAAACAAAATCAGAGAGGGAGACAAACCATAAGAGACTCTGAATCACAGGAAACAAACTGAGGGTTGCTCAGTTTGGAGGGGAGGTGGGTGGGAGGGCTGGGTAACTGGGTGATGGACATTAAGAAGGGCACGTGATGTAAAGAACCCTGGGTATTATATAAGACTGATGAATCACTGACCTCTACACTGAAACTAATAATACATTATATGTTAATCAGTTGAATTAAAAAAATAAGTAGGTGGGAAAAATTTATTATAAAATGTTATAAAATATTTTGAAAGCATGATCTGAAACACTTCATTTATGCAAGCTTTTAATTAAAATTTTTTTTTCTTAGAGTGCCTGGGTGGCTTAGTCAGTTAAGTGTCTGCCTTTGGCTCGAGTCATAATCCCAGGGTCCTGAGATTGAGCCCCACATTGGGCTCTCTGCTCAGCAAGAAGCCTGCTTCTCCCTCTCCCTGCCTCTCCCCCCTACTTGTGTTCTTTCTCTAATAAAGAGATAAAATCTTAAAAAAAAAAAAGGTTTTTTTTTTGTTTTCAAACTTTTTGGGATAAATTGGACATATAACACGGTGTGAATTCAAAGTATACACGTGTGCCAGTTTGATACATTTATACACTGTAACAGGATTGCCATTGTAACAATTTTTATCACATTACATGTTTATAGTACAGTAAAAAATAAAGGTAACGCCTCCCTCTTAAAAAAAATGTTGACAATTTCAGTTCATCACCATTTTAGAACTTTATTAATGACCCATCCTAAGTAGAAATCCTCATTTTGATTCCCCTCCTTTAGGCAACTTTCTCCCTTAATGGAGAAATTAAGAATTATAATTTAAAAAAACCAAAATTTTTGGGGTGCCTGGGTGGCTCAGTCAGTTAAGCATCCGACTCTTGATTTTGGCTCAGGTCATGAACTCAAGAGTTGTGAGACTGAGCCCCACATCTGGCTCCTTACTGTGTGTGTAGCCTGCTTAAGATTCTCCTCCTTTCCCTCTCCCCTCTCCCTGCCTCTCTCTTTCTAAACAAACAAGAATATTTTTGAGTATATCAGGCAGTGTTGTAATTCTTACATGTACCAACTTATTTATTTATGATTTTATTTATTTATTTAACAGAGAGAGACACAGTGAGAGAGGGAACACAAGCAGGGGGAGTGGGAGAGGGAGAAGCAGGCTTCCCGCAGAGTAAAGAGCCTAATGGCGGGGCTCGATTCCAGGACCCTGGGATCATGACCTGAGCCGAAGGCAGACGCTTAACGACTGAGCCACCCAGGTGCCCCGTACCAACTCATTTAATCCACATAACAATTCTTTGAAATTGGTACTATTATCCCCATTTTACATGCATGGAGAGGCTCAGTACTCTGCCAAAGGTCACACAGATAGCAAGCAGATGAGCTGAGATTTGAAGCCAAGTAGTTTGGCTTTGGAACTAGTACATTTTGTGCTGATTGCATCAGTTACAAAGGCTTCAACTGTATTACTGTATTATAAGAGAGGATGCTTATTTATCATCAAGTCACACAGCTAGTTAGTGGCAGTTAAGTCTCAAAGGTTGGCCCTGTGTCTCCTGCTTAATGTCAATCACCTGCTCCACTAAAACTTGATAAATTGAACTTTCAGCAGTATTTATTTAGATGAGTATGATACTTTGTATAGAGTAGACATGATATTTAAACAGGGTCTTATGATCAATTTCTATCAAATAAATATCATGTTTCATTTCTGGGCCTAGGGACAAGCTGGAGAATAGGTTCTGCTTGTTGGCAGGGCTCTGATACTTAAATAGCTAAATATTGCCAGTCTGGAAAAATCTTTTTCCAGAACCAGGGCTATTAAGCTAAGGAATTGAGACTCTAATTTTGCAAGCGAAGATGAGACTCAACTATTAGGGCCCACAAACAAGAACAACATTTATTTTGCCCAGGGGACTCTTAAAGAGTCCACTGTCTGTGAAGTCTGTGGAGGAGATGAAGCATGAAACTATGCTTTAATTCAATCAAGATTCATGATCCTAACAGGAGAGTAGGTTTTATCAAAATCCTTATTGTGGGTATTGGAGGAAAACAGAACAAGTTGATGACAATATTAATGTACTAATGCACATCACTTGTGAAACTTCCCAAAATACCTGACAAGTCTGCACATCGTACTCTGATTCACTGGAAACTTCAGTGGACTAGAAACCTGATGCTGTGATTTCTTATCAGTTGTATCCCTATAATCCAAATCTTACTGGGTTCAATTTGTTTCATGGTGATGGTGACACTATTAAAAGGTTTCTTTGCATAGTTCAGTAAATAAATGTTCCACAGCTGGGTGATATATTAAAAACCACACAATATTATTGTTTAGAATATTCATGCCAATCAATTTTATTGAGTAACTCTTATATTTGACTGTCTATGGATTTAGAAGAGATGAATTCCATTTAAGTCTCTCCATTTCCAGTGGCAACGTTAGAGATTAAAGGGACTGAGGACACTATGAGGCGAAACAGGAGAGAAATGACCACTATACATAAGGTTAAATTTGAGTTCTCTTCATAGATTAGAATTTGGGTGGTATTAAGAAGTATTTTTGACAACAAATCTTTATTTTTTATTTTTAAAAAGATTTTATTTATTTTAGAGAGAGAGTGCAAACAAGGGGTGGGGCAGAGGGAAAGGGACAAGCAGACTCTGCACTGAGTGCAGAGTCTGATGTGGGGCTTGATCCCAGGACCCTGAGATCATGACCTGAGCAAAAATCAAGAGTCAAACGCTTAACCAACTGAGCCACCTAAGCAGCCCCAAGAACAAATCTTTAAAGAGTTGCCTCAGAAAAGAACGACTGCTGTTTGTTCAGAGGGCACAGATGTTACACAGTAGCATATTCTATTTAATTAAAACAGAGGGGAGATGGTCATTGGTTCAAGTTATGAACACTGTCCAGGGACAATATAGTCAAATCAGACAAAATATAATTATATAGGCTAGGGGGAGAAAACATTCTAGGTTCAGTTAATAAGGGCACAGAAGTGGTGGGTGAACAAGTTACAAGAGAAAGGGCTATAGGGGCGCCTGGGTGGCTCAGTCGTTAAGCGTCTGTCTTTGGCTCAGGTCATGTTCCCAGAGTCCTGGGATCGAGCCCCACATCGGGCTTCCTGCTCCATGGGAAGCCTGCTTCTCCCTCTCCCACTCCCCCTGCTTGTGTTCTCTCTCTCACCCTCTCTTTCAAATAAATAAATAAAATCTTTAAAAAAAAAAAAAAAGAGAAAGGGCTATACTGTGGTGGGAAGGGGAATGTCTACTCCTACCTTACCTCCCATCAATAAATATGTTCAGTTATATCCAGGCACACATCGCACACAGCTCTTAAAAAGAAGGAACTATTATTGCCTTTTCTTGTGTTTTTTTGTAATCATCTTTAGAGAATATTTCTGAGCTTTCTGGAGAAAGAAAGAAGCAACACCCAGAATCATATGCCTTTATTTTATGAAGATATCTCTTATAAAGCTTCCTTTTGCATACAGATTTTGCCTCTCTTTGAAATAGTAGATAAGGGCAGTGGAATTCCTAGAATTTCTTTTTTTTTTAATTTTTAGAAATTTGATTATAGGCAAAGCTCTTATACTACACGAAGAAGAGTAGGAAGATAAGAATGTAAAAACAGAGACTGCAAATTAATGCCTAGAGAGTTGAAGCAGGCAATGTAAAAATCCTAGAATAGGATTTAGAATTAGAACTAGAATTGTTATGTCCTGTAAATGATGTTTCTATTTGCTAAGCTCTCTACTACCCTTGTGAACAGGAGAAAGAGTAAATAATTACCAAATGTGACCTTGAATCCATGTGGCCATTCACAGATCCCCTGAAATGGGATAAAATTCAAAAGAGGGCCTGCGGTCTTGATATATTGTCTCCATTGAATCTTGAGTATAACCAGCCCGATATTTTGGGGTGTGAGAAAGAATAAGTGAATATATTTCTCCAAACACTGGTCTAGAAATGTATATTTATAGCACCATATATGTTTATAGACTCATTCATATAGCTTTTAGAGTCTAACCTATATTGGTAGTTTTTCCACCAGTTTTGTCATGTTTAGTCAAATCAAACTTACTACTTGTAACGTATAAAGGTGGGGAAGAATACCTTTGAATTGATTATAGCCACATGCCTTATAGTAATAAGTGAAAAGTGAAAAAAAGTGAAAGCTCATCTGTAGTAAAAACTAGTAAAAGCCAGACTACAGAAACCAGAGCTTAAGAAGACAATGCTAATCACAGGTTCTTCTTTTCCCTTCAAAACTTTATTATTCTCTGATCTTAGCAAATGCTTTCTTCTCCTTATCTTCTAAGTGTTTTACTAATTTATATTTATATTTATATTTTCCATTTTTGTAGCTTCTCCACCAATCCTCTTAAATTAGCCTTTTTCAGTCAGGATGTTTACATGAACAGAGAACTCAGAAATCGATTTATGTGATAACTTTTCTAAATTTTCCCAAGGATAATACATGATTAGTACCATTACTTTTTAGACTTCTTAAATTTATTTTTTTATTTTTTGAAGATTTTATTCATTTATTTGAGAGAGAGCTAGAGAGAGTTCGTGCAGGGTGAAGGGCAGAGGGAGAAGCAGACTCCCCGCTGAGCAGGGAGCCCCAGGCAGGGCTGGACCTGGGGACTCCGGGATCATAAGGGTAGTGGAAGGCAGATGCTTAACTGACTGAGCCACTCAGGCACCCCCTTTCATGCTTTTTTTTTAAATAAAATTTTTTTTTTTTTTATCGAAGGAAAAAGGAGGGAGGGAGAGCGAACACGAACAGGGGGGGGGGGGGGGCGCAAGCCGACTCCCCACTGAGTGTGGAGCCTATGACATAGGACTCCATCCCAGGACCCTGAGATTGTGACTTGAGCCAAAGTTAGTCACTGAACTAACTGCGCCGCCGAGGCACCTCTGGTTAGTAGCATTTTAGATGCACAGGGTGCACACAGTGGGGTACCTTAGGGCACATGAGCTTAAGTTTTTGAAGAAACTCCACACTAACTCAAAAGAGGAAGCCCCTTTATTTTTTTTACTGTAGTATTCTTATGTTATAGCAAAGTGGGTTCATATTCCTCTAAGGACTATTTATTTATGAAAAATTAAGCTTATGTGTGTATTCATTAACTCACTTGTCACTCCTGAGCTGGATCCTGAACTCTTCTAGTGAGGTAGTGAGGTGGAGTTAAGAAACTAAAAATTATGAATCTGTTGTGTAAATGTTTTGAAAAATTACTATACGGCATGTGGATATAATCTATTACTCAATATTCTGTTGCTATTTTCCTTGCTGAGTCTGATTTAGCCATCAAAGTAGCCAATATGATTTTCCTTTCATTAATCACTTCATTCAAGCACTTAGCACAGGAGTCTAGCAAACTTTTTCTGTAAAGAACCAAATGGTAAATATTTTGGACTTTGTAGGCCATACGGTTTCTGTCGGAACTATGTAATGCTGCCATGGCCTGAAAGCAGTCACAGAAAATAAACTGGCACGAATGGGTGTGGCTGTGTTCGAATAAAAATTGGTGGGGACAGTAGTTCTCTGACACCTGACCTAGAGGGTTCAGTGCTATACATAGACTGGCAATTCAAGAAATATTTTTAGCTAATGATAATGATAATGAGGGTAAGAAATAGACCTTTCAGGGTAGGAATATTTCCATGACTATGCCTTTTTACTATTTAGCAGTGCTATAATTTGACTTTGGTTTCTGATAAGTAAATAAGTAGAGTCTTATATCCATCTAAAGTATACCCTTGCATACGTGATAAATCTGGAAATGAGAAAAAAGGAGAACAAATACTATTTCTTTTTCTGATCATTTAATTACCTAAATAAACAACAACAGCTAATTATCATTGAATCTACTCTGAATAATGCAGAATGCTGATAGTCAGACATATAGTTAAATGCTGATGTCAGACATATAGTTAAAAAACACAAGACACACAAAGTGATTCTTAACTAGGACTGTGCATTAGAACCACCTACAAGCTTCTTTTTTGGGGCCCTATTCCAAAACTTACGAAATCAAAATCTTATTTGTTGGGGCCTATGATGAAAATTTGGGAAAACGGGTCTTAGTTAATTCTGGGCATCCATGGTTAAGAATCACTGCCGGAGCCTTCAAGAAGGCTTTTTTTAAGAAAAAAAGTATAAAGTTCTAAACATGTTCTAATCTATTCTCAGCAATTTGTTACTAGAGTTTAAGTGCATGGGCTCTAATCCCATTTCTGCCATTTCCTAGCTGCATAACCCTGGGAAACTTCTCTATGCCTGAGTTTCTTTATCTGTAAAATGGGTATAATAATAACACTCAACTCACAGCATTATTGGGAGAATTCAATATGTGAAAATATCTGGCATACAAATTTGGTACAAATCAAGCACACAGTAAATATAAACTATGACTACTCATCACATATTTTTTAAATTAATAAGAATGACGTGAAATATACTACACTCCAAAGGCCTAATTCAAGGTGCAAAGTCTCTTTAAAAACTGTTAGAAAGGTGATTAGGCTGATTCCAACTTGTCTTATACTGACCAACAGAAGAGGTGTCCTTTTCCACAGTCCACAGCAGGAGCTCTGAGCAAGGGAAAGTTGAGTGTGTCAGACCCAGATGTATGTGACCCTTGTTTTGTAAGTCTGACTGCTCTTTCACAGCCTGGAGTAGGACACCACTTAATGGCAGGATTATTTTCAACAAAGGCCTGTTGAAACAGCAATAATAAAACACAACAGAACTATTTTAACTCTTAATTCCGAGTGATCCCATGTCAATTTACTTTAGAGGGAAAAAAAGGATGAACTAAAAAAAAACAAGGAATAATCAGTCTCAAGAGATACTTAAAATAGTACCAGAAAGTATGGAACTTAGTAAGAAGGAAAAAAGAGGTAATTACCTTAGTAACAACGTGACATTTTAAATTTATGTTTTCTTCAATCTAAAAACCAGGTAGATGATGAAGCAAAAATGCAATTATTCACACAGAAAATGTGTAATTTAAAAATGTTTTCTCATACAATGTGCTGCTTTTCTGATGGAAAATAATTATATGATTATTAGCTGCATTAGTACTGTAAATTTCTAAATGGAACCCCAATAATACATAAAAATCAGGATTATGATGCTTTGTTACAGAAGAGCAGGACATCTTTTTGAAAAGTCCGTATGTCATAGGGTTTAGACTACAAAAAAATCTGCACTTTTTTTTTAGAGAGAGCAAGTACTCATGCCTATGGGGGGAGGGGCAAAGGCAGAGGGAGAGAGAAAATCTTAAGCAGACTTCCCGCTGAGCACAGAGCCCAACAAAGGGCTCAATCCCACGACCCAGAGATCATGACCTGAGCTGAAATCCAGAGTTGGACGCTCAGGGCGCCTGGGTGTCTCAGTCAGTTAAGTGTCTGCCTTCAGCTCAGGTCATGATGATCCCAGGGTCCTGGGACTGAGCCCTGCGTTGGGCTCCCTGCTCAGCGGGAGCCTGCTTCTCCTACTCCTCCCTGCTTGTGCTTTCTCTTGCTATCTCTGTCACTATCTGTCTCTCTCTCAAATAAATAAATAAAATCTTAAAAAAAAAAAAAAAGTCAGACGCTTAACTGATTGAGCCACCCAAGCATCCCCAAAGTATAATTTTTAAACCACACAACAAAGTAACTTGCATACTTCTGGACAATTCTTTTTTTTTGGACAATTCTTAAATGCAAATAAATATAGAAAAAAAGAGAAACATTATAATTCATCATATGAAACTATTCTTTGAAAAAACCCATTCCAAGTTGATAATCTTTATTTCTGAATATTTACATTTAGAAGTCTAAAATATATCTTTTGGAAAACTGCAAATAGGTACTATTTACTTTGAACACTGTCTTGATCAGTTTTAAAAGTTGAACAGGCAAATCAGTAAATAGTTTTGAGCAAGTTTTTTTTTTTTTAAATTACTACTTCAATTTTTTATTTTTATTTTATCTATCATAACCATAAAATAATACTTTAGGGAGCCTGGGTGGCTCAGTCAGTTAAGTGTCTGACTCTTGATTTTGGCTCAGGTCATGATCTCAGAGCCATGAGATCAAGCCCCACGTTGGGCTCTGTGCTGAGCGTGGAACCTGTTTGGGATTCTCTCTCTCCTTTCTCTGCCCCTCCCCATACTCACATGTATGTGCATGCTCTCTCTCAAATAAATAAAATCTTTTAAAAAACATAATGCTTTAGCTTAAAACTTTAGTTAATGCCATCATTCCTTCATGCAGTTTTTCTGGGAGACAAAAGTCAGTCATTATTCTATGTGTTTTCAAAAATAAAACAAAAAAATTAAATAAAATCTGTTATATAGGTTTAATAAAATGAAAATGAAAATGAAATCAGATAACTGGCAGCATACCTTAATATCAAACTGTAGATATCGTTTGTCCATCTCCTTAGAAACTACACTTTCTATGATATCCACAGGCACAAGTTGGAAGCAATCATATGCAGGGCAGAAAATGTTGTGAGCTTCACCTTCTTGAATTTTCAGATTCAAAAACCTGTTAAAATTATCAATTGACAGAAAAAAAGGAAGAATATAATTTATTTGCACATTCTAAGAACTTTTTCTTTATGCTGAATTTTCTGTTAGAAATGAACCAATGACCAAAGTATGAAATATCAATTGTAATACACTGATTCACATAATTTACAAACATTGAACACTTACTACCTGCCCAACCATTCATTTATACACACATATATATATTTGTATTTGTTATATATACATTATTTTTTTACAATGTTCTTCTTTTGCTTTATCCTCTCTAAAAATCTGAAACATTATCTTTAACATTAAAATTTCAGAAATGAGTGGTTTAGAAAGGTCATATTCAATCCTCGATATTCTATACCTTTAGAGAAAAAGAAGCAATTATATAAAATTAAATCATGGCTAATCCAAGAGATTTGGGAGTGGCATTGGAAGATAGTATATCTTTTTGAAGAAAAGACTATCTCCTTATATTTCATTTAGATGAGTATTAAGTTGCATGTCCTACTCTAGGCACACTAGTTGGGGTAGTAGGGAAAAGGTATCCTGGAGAGTGGCAGGAATCTAGCCCAAGGTGAAGTAAGTGGTTAAGGAGCAGGATTTTGAGTTAGAGAATTCCAGGTCTGCCGCTAACAAGTCATATGATCTTCAGCAATTTATTTACCTGTTCTGCCCCTCAGTTTCACTATCTGTAAAATGGAGATAATAATAAGCACTTCTTGGGATTGTTACACAGATTATAAGATATAATGTGTATATGAATATCTGCAGGGTGCCTAGCATAGAATAAGAATTTATAAATTTTAGCTAGGGTTTTATTTTTATTATTATTCCCTATGGAAAAACAAGAAACAAATTAGCTTTTGAAGTGTGATTTAACACTTAAACCTAGAGAAAATAAATGGAAAACCAGGCAACTAAGTCACCATTCTCTAGTGATCATCAACAGTTTGACTATTCTGCCTGCAGTATTTTTCCTTTGGTTCTCTCTGTGTCTTAATTCAACTGCACTTAAAAAAATAAAAATCAAGCTAACGGAGATCTCATCAGATCTGCTTCCTCTGGTCCATTTCCACCTTCTTCCCCAATTTCATCTTGGCACTCTGAAGAAAACAGAGCCCTCTCTTACTATCTCCCCATCACACCCTGAACCTAGCTATGTCTTTAGCTATCTTTGCCTTCTCACTACTCACTTCAGTGAAAGAGGCTTCCTCCTTTACCCCCCCCAAGCAAATCCGTAAATACTCTGGCCAGCTTCAGAACTTACACAGTCCAGAAACCTATCCTTTCTCTCTGTCTCTGTCTTTCTGTTTGTCTGCCTCTCTCATGGGTCTTTTCTTTGGCACTATCAATACGCTCAAGTTTTCTCCTACCCTGAAACATTTCTCAACTAAATGATCCTTTTTAGCTCCACTTCCTTTTCACATCAGTTTCTTGACAAAATAGTTCGATGATTTGTCATTCATTCCTCAAGTCCATTCCCATTCACTTCTTAACCGGCAACACTCTGGCTTTTGTCACCTCTTCACTGAATAGCCAGCTCTCAACAAGGCCATTAAGACTACCCATTAGCCCAAGGATTCAAGACTTCTCAGTTTTTATCTGCCTTGACTTCTCTGGAGCATTAGACACTGCTAAACAGTTCCTTCTTTCAGATTCTCTCTTTTCTCTGGCTTCTAGGACTTAATTTTCCCCCTGGCATTCTTCTTACCTTTGGTTGCTCCTTATTCATCTTTCACTAGTGCTTTTTACTCTCCTGATCACTTATGTTTTACTGTCCTTGAGGGTTTTCACACCAAAACTCTTCCCCCTTTCTCATTTCATTCACTCTTCCTGGGTGATCTAGACAGTCCCAACTTAAACTACCATCTATATGCTAATGACTCGAGGTTTAAAGCCCAGCTCTCCCCTCTTAGCTACAGATCTCGACTACACACATTACTTTTGTTTAAATGTCTCATATGCATTTAAAATTCAACATGTTTAAAATCTTACCCTCTATTTTTCAATATGATTTAAAAACCGCACATGCCCCACAAAACTCTGACATATCCCAACAGAAAGGCATTCTGTATCTTAGTTACCAGGTAAAAATGACCTCTGTGTCAAGAAAAACAATTTGGCAGAAATAAAGATGGATGAAGTGTTCAAGGGAAATACTATAGAGCAGCAGTTCTCAAAATGTGATTTGTGGACCTGAGACTTTTCACAGGGTTTATGAGGTCAAGAGTATTTTCATAATGGTATTAAAACTGTTTTATTTTTTAGGTAAAACTGCTAGTGCCTTAGCATGAATCATGGCAGTGGTGTTAAAACAATACCGGTATACTTTATACTCTTCACTGCTTTGCACTTGCAGTTAAAGAAAAAAAAGCCAGTTTCACTTAAGAATATCCTTGATGGAGTAATAAAAATTATGAATTATTGTTAATTATTAATACATTTTATTGATTTATTTTATTAAATCTTAACTCACAAGACACATCTTTTGAGTATCTGTGCAAAGAAATGGGAAGTAAGCATAATGAACTTCTGCTGCTGCATACCAAAGCATGGTGGTTGTCTCGAGGGAAAGCACTTAGGAAATTGTTCAAGCTACAAGTAGACCTACCTGCGTTTATCATGGAACGCTATTTTTATTTGAAACAGCAACCACAAATAATGATTAGTTGGACTTGGGTTTATAATAGACTTTTTTGGAAAATGAATTAAGTGAGCTTGTCATATCAAGGAAAAAAGTTGACAGAGAGAAATCTGGGGCAGACTTTATGTATGTTGTTATCTTGGAGATCAGCCATCCTTAGGAAGAGGATAATAACTACCATTTATTGAGTAGTAACTATGCTCCAGGCCCTGTTCGTTTTAGACATTTTTCATATATTAAGCCATTTAACAGTATACTGACAATAACTATGATGTGCTTACTATTATCACCATTTTATAGGTAAGGAAATTGAGGCACAGGGAGGTAACCACTTACGTAAATCAACAACTAATAAGTAGCAGGAAGGATAATCTAGGCTGGGTAGAAAATAATAATTTCCCTTTCATTTCAGCCGTTGGAGTAGATGCTTCAAAGCATCTGGCTGGATTGATGACATTATGGAGTAGGGAAGAGTAAAATAAATTGAGAGTTTTTGAACAATCTAAGGACCTTTAACATTTTTTTCTTGCTTCTTAAACAAAGAAGTTTCTTTTCTATATGCCTATGAAAGGACTGCAATTCATTTAAAAATGGTTTTATCAATGTATAAATCACCCAACCTGGAACTTGGTTTTCCTGCTGCTTGATTTTACAACAACTACTGGCAGGATGATGGGAGGGGAGTCCTAGGTAGGTTGATAAAGTAACACAGAAAATAATCATTAGATCTTTCAAATTTAAATCTTACCATAAACTTCCCATGGCTAGTCTGTGTTGAGTATGGGAGATGGTTCCTGTGACATAAGTTTGGTGAGGGAGGTAAAGGAAGTTCAAAAAAATTCAAGTAAATCCCTTGGGGAGGCTTAGTTTTTCACACAGAAACCACGGTCAACAGTAGCAAACTTGGTAGAACCCAGAAAATACTCCCCAATACAACAGAGTTAACAATTTTAAGCTAAATAAACTACTGTATCTGTGGAAAATTTTCTGCATCTACAACTAGGTCAAAGTTAGCTTTGGATTGTAAACCTGCCCCTTGCCAGTCAGTTTAACCTGTATCAGCTGTACTGATTTGATCTTATCTAATTAGATTCAGAGTGAAGTCTAGTCTATGTTTTAGAAAGAATGACAAGATATTCTCATTTATTCTGACTTTTTAAGAAGCAGTAATATTTCTCCCCTCCAAATGAAATTTTCTCCCATATGCTGGTTTAGAAAACAAAGAAAATGCACTCAAAATGAAATCAGAATGACAGAAAGATGAATGGTTGTCTAAAAAACTGGAGGGAGGACGTGGTGGGAGGATGAGGGAGGAAGACCGAGAAGGGTGGGAGGGATTTTAAGGAGAAATGAGGAAGCTTTTGGGGTAATGGATATATTCATTATTTTGACTGTGGTAATGGTTTCATGGGTGTGTACATATGTCAAGGCTTATCAAATTATTTATTTTAAATATTTAGTTTATTATATGTCAATTATACTCCAGCAACATTGTTTAAGACAGCAACAGAAAATTTGCTCAGGTTCTTGTTCTCTCACCCGACATGGTATTCCCCAGCTCCCTACACTTGGTACCTGGTACTCCATGAAAAAGAAGAGTTTGAAACCTTCCGAATTTTAAGATTTCCTTACATGCTTTGCTTAGGTCATTAGTCAGTAGACTTATGTGCTCCAGAGATAACATATTGTATTGCTCATTAATTACATTGATATTCTCCTTTGTTTTGTTTGTAAACCTCCCTTGAAAAGTACAACATTAGAGCAAAGTTAATGGATGGTATGAGAGTATAAATCTTGGCAAGATAATGGGAAGGAGAATAGAGACCAACATGAGAAACAAAATAAATTTCCCATTTGTACCCAACCATGTCTAGAAGAGACATTAACCTTTGAATTGACTGAAAAGGAATTTTATACATATTCTTATAGATTTCAAAGGCTATTTATTTGCTTGTCACAAAAAAATTTAGAGAAAGCATAAAACAAATGCTTACAAATTCTCAGAGTATTAAAAAAACCTTATTCTTGATACTTAGGTGTAGGCTTGAAATTTACATTAGTTGTAAATTAAATACTAAGAAAACTTACTTCCCTATACCTGCTTTGTTACCAAAAGTACCTTCCATTTAAGCTAAAGAATATTAATTACTGAATAAATGGGAAGATGTAAAAATGAGAAAAGAAAGTGTATTTTAGTGCAACTCTGAAACCAGTATGAATAATCCATATCATTCACTATCAAAAGCAGGCAATTTTATGACCAAATCAGAGTGCTATCATGCAGTAAGAAATACTAAGCTGCACATATACTCACGACTCCCAACATCCTCTACAAAAGTCATGTCCACAGGGCATATCCACTGGGTCTTCAAATACAGAAATACTGCACATACAAATGTCACACTGGAGATGAAGAAGAGCAATGATTTAAACGAAGTCATACTTCGGATAGAGAACGATATATTTATTTATTCATTGGCTTAAGGCAAAAATACTACTATAGTAACTATAAAGTTAAGTGTTTCAAAGTTATAAGGGAAGTTAAAGTTAGTGTGCCTACTTCTGATTGAATAACAAATACCATGCCTACTTCATTATAAACTATTAAGGGACTTAAATGTTTTAATGCACAAGTCAAACTCTTAAATTCCAAATTTATGTATTAATCAGCAGCTATGCATTTAGGGAAAAAAAGTACAAGAAACAAACCATTAAAATCTATTCAGGTCAAGATCAAATTGTCCATTGCAAAATAACCACTTCAATATCATGTTCTTTAGCCTATACTCATCCCAGAAAATCTACAAAAACAGAGCAACTTTGTGTTTTCAAGATAAAAACTCCTGGATATTCAGAGTAGGAATTTTAAGGATTTCTACCCAAGGAACCCTGCTACATAACTATGTATCTTCTAAATAATGACTTATTAGAAGCAAACATTCCAATGTTACAGATGCAAATTAGAGAAGTTGGATTTTATTTTCCAAGAAGGCCTAGATAAAACCCAGAATGCTTTCATTTTTATCACACATTTTGAGTGGCTGAACCATTAAAGAAACGTCAAAATTTCCTGCAACAGTATACCAATGGTATGCCAATTAAAAATGTAGACAATGGCAGTACTGTTTCTCAATAAAAAGCAAACATCTATTATGCAAATATATCTAGATGATATACTCTAAAGCTTTACTGAAACAAATACATAATTATCAATACATTTTAAGTGTTTTCAAGAGAATATAAAATTTTTTTCATATTTTTTTTAATTTAAAGTGCCTATCAGAAACTCAACTTTTAATATTTCAGTATGTTGTGTTTAAAACTTTAAGCACCTAGAGATTTTAAGTGTAAATATAGTAGATGGCTTTCTCAAACTCTTTTATGTGTTCTGTTTTGAAATGAGAAAAGAAAACCTTTTGTTTTTCAATCTGTAATTCAGAGATAACAAAAATATTCTGTGATAATAAATATTTACCAAAGGGTGAAATAACTGAATTCTTTAAGAAGGGTGTAGGATTCAATTACAAGGGTTCCATGAAACTATATATATATATATATATATATATAGAGAGAGAGAGAGAGAGAGAGAGAGATAGAGAGAGAGAGAGAGAATGAAAGCATGGGGGTAAGGGGAAGGGCAGAGGAAGAAGGAGAGGGAGAGAGAGAGAGAAAATTAAGCAGGCTCCACGCCCAGCACAGAGCCTGACATGGGGCTCGATCTCACAACCCTGAGATAGTGACCCGAGCTGAAACCAAGAGCTGGCTGTTTAACCAACTGAGCCACCCAGGCGCCCCTTCCATGAAACAATATTAAATAATTTAAAAGTTAAAAGACTAAACACAGAACTATGGGAAGTACATTGAATACTGAACCATACCAAACTGGTATCCAAATCCCCAGGAGATAAACTTATTTCATCTGGAGAGGTGACAGAAGAGCGTGTAGTCCTTGGAGTTCTTGGAGAAGGGAGTGTGTCCCAAGCATTATATCCACTTGGTGGTGGAGTTGGCATCTGAACACCTGATCGTTGGCAGCAGTTCTCTGGGTTGGACATCCAAGCTTCAAGTAATTTCTCCCTGTCCCAGTCTTTAAGAAAAATGGAATGATAGCTCTCAAAAACAGGAAATACAGTGATGTTTTTTAAGAGTTTCATATAACAAAATGAAGTGAGGATAAATTTTTTTTTTAAAGATTTTATTTATTTGACAGAGAGACAGACACAGTAAGAGAGGGAACACAAGCAGGGGGAGTGGGAGAGGGAGAAGCAGGCTTCCTGTGGAGCAGGCAGCCCGATGTGGGGCTCGATCCCAGGACCCTGGGATCATGACCTGAGCCAAAGACAGACGCTTAACGACTGAGCCACCCAGGCGCCCTAAAGTGAGGATAAATTAAAGAGATATAGGCCACCTAGAGGAAGGAAAATTATTTATATCAAATTAGTAATTACAAATGAATATTCAGGTATATGATATCCACTAATAAATAAGTAAATATATATTTATTTTTTATTTTTATTTATTTATTTATTTAAAGTAGGCTCTATGCCCAGTGTGGTACCTAACACAGGCCTTGAACTCATGACCCTGAGATTGAGACCTTAGCTGAGATCAAGAGTTGGACGCTTAACTGACTGAGCCACCCAGGTGCTCCAAACCCTGAATTTTTTTTTTAAAGATTTTTATTTATTTATTTGACAGAGAGAGATACGGTGACAGAGTAAACACAAGCAGGGGAGTGGGAGAGGGAGAAGCAGGCTTCTCGCAAAGCGGGGAGCCTGATGTAGGGCTTGATCCCAGGACCCTGAGATCATGACTTGAGCCAAAGGCAGATGTTCAACAACTGAGCCACCCAGGTGCCCCTCCCCGAATTTTTATTATTATTATTATTTTTAAAGATTTTATTTATTTATTTGACAGAGAGAGACACAGTGAGAGAGGGAACACAAGCAGGGGCAGAGGGAGAGGGAGAACCGGACTCCCTGCTGAGCAAGGAGCCTGATATGGGACTCAATCCCAGGACCCTGGGATCATGACCTGAGCTGAAGGCAGACGCTTAGCGACTGAGCTACCCAGGCGCCCCCGAATATTTTAAAACAGAATTTAAACTTTTAAAATCTACTGTGACTTACAACTGTGTCAATATCTAAAATATCATCAAAACTTCCAGTCATTTCTACTAATAATCAAAAGAGGTGCCTCACATGTCACTTCTGGAAGTTACTAAATTTTTCATGGCATAGATTTAACTTAGCCATTTTACTCTTTTCAAGAAAAATATGTAAAATTTGCAATTTGTTTCACTGGTGTCAAGTTGTAAAATGATTATATAGCTTACTATAAACACACCAAAATGCCAACGAGTCCAAAAATCATTTGATAAACAGCTTGAAAGCAGAAGAAACTTCTGAAGGGATTATGGTTATAAAGTTTTAGTGCATTAGGTATACATTCTGTATTAAGTGAGTTCACATCTGACTCAACTAAAAAAGATGATCTTCCTAATATGAACACTTTTAAAATAGCCAAGTGACTCATGTTGTTATAAAGTACAGAGCCATAAAAACCTAACCCATTAAAAATAATAAACACATCAAATTATTTTGCTGTTTTACACACATTATTTCATTTGTTCCTCCCAACAAACGTTTCAATCATTATTTAGGTGAAGAAACGAGGACTCAGGGAAGTTCTATAACTTGCCTAGGCTCAGTGAGGGATTTAAAACCAATTTCTGTGATTCTAAAACTTGTTTTCTTTCCACTGTAGCACAATGAACTATAGGGTCATGAGTAGTATACAGTCAATTATTCAACATAGGCTCATTCTATACAATTTTACAGCTGTAATACAAATAGCTGTGGAAATGTTCTATGCAAGACTTTTCTCAACCGTATTAAATCAGTGTATTTGGTGGTTTAGCAGGATAATTATGATCTAGACATGCAATACAGGTAGAACGAGTATATTTCCAGCTGTGTAAACCATATGAGCAGGGCACAGAAATATAAGGAAGAGACGTGAGCATTTCTGTAAAGTTACAGCATACCATGTTGTCGTTTGAGAAGATGGAAAGTAAGATTGGGAAAGGGAACAGATTATAAAGAGGAAAAAAATCCAACAAGTGAAAAAAAACTGCATGGGTGCATTCCAGGAAATGTTGCTACATGGATGTTAGTTTTTTTTTTTTAATATTTAATTAATTTATTTTACAGAGAGAGACACAGCAAGAGAGGGAACACAAGCAGGGGGAGTGGGAGAGGGAGAAGCAGGCTTCCTGCGGAGCAGGGAGCCCGATGTAGGGCTCAATCCCAGGACCCTGGGATCATGAACTGAGCTGAAGGCAGACGCTTAATGACTGAGCCACCCAGGTGTCCCAGATGTTAGTGTTTTGATAGGTCATTACTTACTTAAAAAGTTAAAACTACTTTTCTTAGCACAGTAAGATTATTCTTCAAAAGTATCCATTATATCACTTTTTAATAAAGGAAAAAAACTACTATAATTTCTATAAACAGATATTAAATATGCTAAATTTTAATCTTATTTACTATAAATATTTTTCAGCACAACTTTTGCTTGGATTCTATCACATCATTCACTTAGCAAATATTTACTGAATGTCTTTTATGTGCCATGCACTGTGTCAGGCAGTAGGGATACAATGGGAGGAAAAATCAGGCAGGATTCCTGCCTTCATGAAACTTACAGTCTAGCAAGGAGAAGGACATTAAGTAAAAGAATCATCACTGTCAGAGTGCCATGAAGGACAGGTGGAGAATCCCAAGTCAGAGGAGGTCTGACTCTGGGGAAATAGCTTGAAGTGGACAAATGAAAGATGAGTGGGAGTTAAATAGTAAAAGGGAGGGGGAAAGACATTCTAGACAGGCAGTACACAGCATGTTCAAAGTCCCTGTGGTAGGAGGGAAGATGGCATCCTTGTGAAGTTAAAAAGGTCAATGTAGCTGTAGCATGGAGAGCAGACGGAAAGCACTGCATGAGATGAGGCTGAAAAAATAGGCAGTGGCTAGATCATGCAGGACTTTTTAATAACACTTCCATCATCAGCTCAGGAGTGATAGGAAGTCACTGAGAAGCTGAGTTTAGGGCGCCTGGGTGGCTCAGTTGTTAGGTGTCTGCCTTTGGCTCAGGTCATGATCCCAGGGTCCTGGGATCGAGCCCCGCATTGGGCTCCCTTCTCTGCGGGAAGCCTGCTTCTCCCTCTTCCACTCCTCCTGCTTGTGTTCCCTCTCTCACTGTGTCTCTCTCTGTCAAATAAATAAATAAAATCTTAAAAAAAAAAAGGCAGTTACATACAAGGCTGTGGAGCTAAGAAAAGAAGTCTAGTCCAGAGGGAGAAATCTATACCTATAGAAACCTTGGAAGAAGATATCATTTCCTAGGAAGAGAGCAGAGTGAGAAGCTGTAGACCACTGATGTTTAACTGCCTAGAGAAGATGATGAGTCTTCAAAGGAGCTTAAAGAATACTTCAATATAAATTAATTCTAAGCATAAGCAAATTACCTTTGGTCTCATATTTTGTAAATTTTACTTATTTTCTTATTAGGTAGCATTCAATTATATTACTTGTATTACTGAGGAAATACTGAGAGAATGACCTCTGTATTCCTAACAGTCTTCCTTAAAATTCAATTACTGCTCAGTAAATACTGCCAAACATTTCTGTCTTCTGCTTTATCTAGATCAACTTCATTACCTTGGGACTAAATTTGACAACAGATAATATAATACTCAAATCTACTTTCCTGTGTAAAGCTGAGTGAATGTTACCCAGTATATAACCTATAAATCTTCCAAACAGTTCAGTTAATAGCTCTGAAACACAGCCTATCCTTGTTTTGAGAGCAATTAGTAGAAATTGTAGTTTGGTGCACTATTTTATTCACTAACATCAGTTATCTCTACCTTATTTGATTATCAAATGTCACTGTTACTGGTATTATCCAAATAGTATAGAAGAGATGTCCATTTGAAAACTTGCTAGCCTCTATTTTATGCCTAAATAGGGAAATGAAATATAGACCTATTAAGTAAGTTACCAAAAAAGTCATCACAGAATAGATAATACCAAATAAGAAAATTCAATTAGATTATCACCTTATTAGAACTGACCCCTATTACGTAAAAGAAGTAACTTAGGAAAATATCAATGGAGTAAAAATGGAGTTGATCATTTTTTTAGGGGGGGGAGGGTCAGAGGGAGAGAGAGAGTGAATCTTGAGCAGGCTCCATGCTCAGCATGGAACTTGATGTGGGGCTTTATCTTTCAACCCTGAGATCATACCTGAGCCGAATCAAGATTGGACACTTAACAGAGCCACCAGGTGCCCCTGGAATTGATCATTTAATAATACTTGATGACACAATGTAAACAAATAGAGATGAAAACGTTTCTTTAAAAAATTTTTGGTAAAGTTAGACTAGATTCTTTATATATTGTAACTTAGACTGTGATACTTTATATAACTTAGATTCTCTATATATTGTAACTCAGAGTTACAATACATTACACAGAAATGGTTATAAGTATATAAAAAATACTTCAGTGTGGAACTGTTGCTTGCAGTTAAGTGTGGCCAAGTGACTGAATTCTGGACAATGGAATATGTGCAGGAGTAACGTATATATAAACCACACTTCAGGTATATTATTTATTATGTATTATTCATTCTATAACCATTTTCTGAGAGCTTAATGTATGCCAGGTACTGTGGAAACAAAAAACATTAAAAGCTTCCCTCTAAGAGCTCCCAGGTTAATCTAGAGAAAAAGCAAATAAAGAGATTACTATAAAACTGTATTCTAACTGTATGACACAGGATGTAGTAGGAATAGACAGGAAGGGTCTCAGTGCAGACTTGGGAACACATAAGCAGAAAAGGTTTCCTGGAAGATGTGGTTACTAAGGACAAGCAAGAGTGGGTAAATAAAGAAACGAGAAGATGACAGCCCAGGTAAAGAAATCTGGGTCATGAAGGTCTACTAAAGAGTTTAGATGGTTTTAAGTCTGTGGAAAGGTAGTGAAGGGTTTTTCAGCAAGGGAGTGACATGCTCAAATGTGCATTTTAAAAGAATAGTCTAGTGGCAATATGAAAAATTAATAGGGTGAAAGAAGAATGACAACACTGGAGACCAGGACTCGGGAGACTATGATCTAGATGGAAACTAATGACAGCCTGAATTTAACTCAGTGGCAATGGGAATGGAAAGAGCTAGAGAGGGAGCTGGAGCCGGGGATGGGAAGATCAGAGACACTTAAGAAATGATGAGACTGTGGCCAAATGTAACAAGCACGGAGGAATGAAGTGTGACTTTCACGTTTCTGGCAGGGTAATTTGATGAATGTGATGCTCGTGCATCAGGACAGAGGGAGAAAAGAGAAGTTTAGGTGTGGACATCCTTAGATTGAGGAAAAAATGTTAAACACACATTTAGAAACCCAACCTCAAATACTTTATTAAAGTCACATTGTAGATATACTTTACTGTTTGGGTGATTTTTGAAACCTTTGGTTTCATTAGACAAATGTGTATAGCAATGCTTCTCTGAGACTGGTCCACTTGGTAGACGTCTTTACAACATGTATTTTTAAGCCTCTCCCCTCACCTAATGACCTAGACTCTCTAGAAATAGTCTAGGAATCTCTGGTTAGTTTCTCAGGTAATCCTTATTTATACTAAAATTTACGAGCCACTGGTATATAAAGTGGAAATAATCTCAAGTACAGAACCCTGGGAAATATCAATATTAGAGGTAGGGATTCTAGAAAATTATATACCAAATTATTCACAGTGATGACCAAGGGATGATGAAATATGGAATTTTAAATTTTCTTCTGATCAAAAAATTATATAAAAATTTTTGGAAGTTGACATTCTATTTTATTTTATTTTAATTTATTTATTTATTTTTTTTAAGATTTTATTTATTTGACAGAGAGAGACACAGCAAGAGAGGGAACACAAGCAGGGGGAGTGGGGGAGGGAGAAGCAGGCTTCCCGCCGAGCAGGGAGCCCGATGCGGGGCTCGATCCCAGGACCCTGGGACCGTGACCTAAGCTGAAAGCAGACACTTAACGACTGAGCCACCCATGCGCCCCGACATTCTATTTTAGTATAGGTGATACAGATTTATAGTTCATATAGACAGGTAAACCAAGCAGAAGAGCCATTTACCTTTCTCTTTTTAAAAATAATTTTTAAATCAGAAAAAACTTATCTTTGAAACCACCCAAAATATCAAATACGAACTGTGGAATGACAGGGTCCAACTCAGCATGTGATAACGGCTGCCCTAAGTATCACAGAGAACTTAAAACAAGCTGAGTAGTTTTCCTAAGTAAAGTTGTTAATGTCCTTGAAACAACAACAACAACAACCCCCTCCAAAAAAACTTAAAAGGGATAGTATATTCTTGTATTGACTCCCTAATTTCGCTTTGTACACTTCATGGTGAGAAACAGCTTTTATATAAAATGAATATAACTGACAGACTAATAACACAATTGTTAGGTATTTAATTGACTTTAGTAAAAATTAAGGTTAAAACTAGGACTAGGACTATGGATTCCAACTTTCAACCCCGCCCAAATCAGGCACATTTCTAAAATTAGACAATCCATAAGCTGAGTTAGTAGCTTGGTTTTTAAACACAAATCTCCTATTTCTCCTCTATGATTTATAGCCAGCTTATACTCCAAAATACAGAATGTTCTGAGGATGTTGGCTACTGCAGTAACCACTACAAAAAACAACTTAGGCTTGTTTAACAAACTATTTTGTTTTATATTGAAATAGTAAAATAGCCATATTTTCACTCTGAAAAGTTTCAAAAGGCACTCATGTTATCAGAAGCATAAGACATTTTTCATTACCATGAGCTCGAAGTAAAGCTTCAGCAGTAAACAGTGGAGCCTGAAGCATGTCTGCAGTCTCCACAATAAGCATATCTTTCAATCTACGAAGATCCTGAGGCCTTAATCCTTCATATGGCTTTGAAAAGAAGAAAATCAAGTTAAGTTGGCTGTTATACTCTTAGGAAATCCTAAATGCTTATAAACAAATATATATGATAATCATTTAATTCAATCTTCCTGTTTCAGTTTGATTACTGAAGTTAAAAGGCTCTGTGTGCTCCACTATCATGGACCTCAAACTACTGTTTCACAAGTCTTTTATAAGCTAGAAAGTGGAATGTCAAGGCTCATGAAACCTTATTATTCTAAAATAAAGGCACCATACTATAATGACAAACCATCTTACTTTACAATTTTAAAAATTTGGGTAATACAAAAAATAATTAGAAATAAAAACCTATAATACCACCACTGTGCAATAATCATGACTACAGTTCTCAAGTATTTTTATCCAGTCTTTGCTTTTTACAAATCAATTATATATGTAAATATATATGTTCATTGAGTTTAACCACTGAACCACCAAACATTTACATTTATTTATTTATTTATTTATTTATTTATTTATTTATTTATTTTAGATTTTATTTATTCATTTGAGACACAGAGATAGAGAGAGAGCATGAGCAGGGGGAGAGGCAGAGGCAGAGGGAGAAGCAGGCTCCCTGCTGAGCCAGGAGCCCAATGCGGGGCTCGATCCCAGGACTCTGGGATCATGACCTGAGCTGAAGGCAGACGCTTAACCATCTGAGCCACCCAGGCGCCCCCAAACATTTACATTTATTAAGATCTAATTTGGATTACTGGTGGGATTATATGATACTTCTTAATTAACCTGGGGAGATGTGACTATGCCATACTATTCAGAGTTCTTATCATAAACATATTATCTGTTTATTCAAGTGTTCGTTAATGCTCTTTATATAGGTACTATAAATATAGTTTTCTTTATATAGGTACTATATCGATTCAAATTTTTTCTTCTTTTGTTATCTTTTTCTTTGCTTTTAACAGAAAACATATAAAGAATATAAATTACAAGTGTTTTACTATTCAGAAACAATTACTGTTAACATTTTGGTCATACTTGTTTCAAGTTCTTTTTTAAAACAAAATGAAACAAAAGAAGCAAAATTTTATACAGTAGTCTCCCCTCCACCCTCATCCATTGGGGAATGTGTGTGCCAATACTCCCCACCATGGATCCCAGAAACCATGGATAGTACTGAACCCTATATATATACTGTTGTTCCCTATACATACATACTTATGATAAAGTTTAATTTATAAATTAGGCACAGTAAGAGATTAACAATAATAAAAGAGAACAATTATAATACACTGTAACTGTCGTACGAATGTAGTTTCTCTCAAAATATCTTATGGACTGTGCTCACCCTTCTTGTGGTGAAGTGAGATGTTAAGATGCCTGTGTGATGAGATCAAGTGAGGTGAATAACACAGGCATTATGATATAGTATTAGGCTACTACTGACCTTCTGAGGATATGTCAGAAGGAAGATCATTTGCTTCTGGATTGCAGTTGACTGCAGGTAACAGACGGAGGGGACAAAGGGGGGGATTATGTAAAAGCTAAAATAATCCATGACATGTTTTCCCCATTACATTTCCCTAAGTCTCCCCATCCTTGCCCATGGAAATCACTATCATGAATTTGATGTATGGTTGTCATAACATTATAGCATAACATTATACATATTTAGGCAATCTCCTTTTATTTTTACTCAATATTGTGTTATTAACATTGATGAATTATCTATTTCAATTCTTTTAAACAGCTGTTAACCAGCTTACTACAGTAAGCATAGACTAAAGGCCAAACACAAAAGCTTAAAAAACAGAAATTCCCAAGAATTGAGGATGTCCTCTTGCAGCACGTATCACAGTCTCCAGAGAACTCTGGGCAATTAGCAAACCTCAACCATTTTAGTTGATTTACAGATATTTTAGAATAAGATACTGTCTTTATTTCTTGCTTCATTTTTGGGGGGTATGGAAACCATTTCACCAATTCTTTTTTTTTTTTTTTTTAAGATTTGAGAGTGAAAGACACTGCACGCGTGGGGAAGGGGCAGAAGAGGGAGAGAGGCAGAGCAGACTCCCCACTGAATGGGGAGCCCACTGGGGAAGGGAGGGGGCTCGATCCCATGCCCCTGAGATTATGACCTGAGCCAAAACCAAGAGTTGGAGGCTTAACCGACTGAGCCACTCAGGCGCCCTCCTTTCACCAATTCTTATTTAACTACTTATAACTGGGATTCTATTTAATAGGGATAATTTTTCTCAGTTGACATGATAAATTTCCTGACCTTTATAATCCCCAGATTATCATGTACAGTTTGCTTTTCAGCCAATTTCTGAACCACACTTTCCCCTGCAAAAATCGAAGAAATCCTTTTATGGTTAAATTTATAGTACTCACTCCAGTATAGAACTTACACACTATGTAGAACATTACTTCTAAAAAATGTGTTCCAAGTTCAGACTTGGGATTCCAGGTACCTCTCCTGCCTCAGCAATGAGAATGGGTATTTCTTGATATTCCTAGTGGTGGCAACTGTATATTTCCTGGTGTTATTTCCTAAATATTCTTTTTATTTTTTAAGTTTTTATTTGAATTACAGTTAGTTGACATAGAGTGTAATATTAGTTTCAGTGATTCAACACTTCCTTATAATACCCAGTCTAAATGCTCTTTTATGGATTAGCTATCATTCTACTTTATTTATGCGAGCCAAATGAGATTTGATTCTAGATAGGTTAAAAAAGAGATCATATAAAGCAATCTACATAGATTAAGTTTAAAAAAATTCAGTTTTAAATTTAGGTTACAATGGAAGAAAAATAGTTCTTGAAGGAGAAAGACGTATTACCTTCATGAACACATAACATACTCACTCCAAAATCTCTGCAACAGAACTGTAATTAGGTCATGTGAAGCATTTCAATACATTGCTCAGTCCCGAGTGGGCACTAGCCCTCTCTTCTGTAAGAAGGATTAAAATGAAGGTGCCTTTCTCTTTCTTTTTGCAAAGATAAACTGCTTCTATTTTCAGATTAAACACAATCTAGCAATAACCTTCAAAGCAGTCAGTACTGATACACAGAAAGAAAACGGAAACTAATTTAAAAAGGTAAGAGCAAATAAAAGTACCTCTTTTGCATCAGTGCATACTTCTGCTACCAAAATACCACTGAAAAAATGTCACTGAAAAAATGTGAAAGAGCCCAACATACAAACTGTACCTCTTTGACTATCATGTATAAAGTGATAGCATCTTCAAAAACTTTCAGAAAAGACTATGACAAAGTATTTATGAAAGAAGAATTTGTTTTTATTTCTTTCCACAAGGAAAACGGCTTTCCCCAATTATATAGGTCAAACATACTTATTGTTTTTTTTTTCAAAATTTTTTATTGTTATGTTAATCACCAAAACATACTTATTGTTAAAAAAAGGAAAACGGGTACTCATTTACCCAAATGTATTAGTAATTGCTCTAATTTTAGAAGATGTGAAAGGCACTTGGAACAAAGAGAATTATTTCCAATTCCTCCTAATATCAATCTCTCATTAGCTGATCCATGAGCTTAGCCTGGAAGACAAAGTCTTAGGATTCTCAGACCTTTCCCTTTGTTTCAGTTTCTTTTCTTCTTAATCAGCTGTTCTCCCCTGGACTTAAGGCCTGGTCCACCCCGATCTGTAGTTTGATTTAAGAGGAAGGCAGCTGCTCTCACACAGTAGGCTAGACCTGCACGCCAGGGAAGCCAGCTAAGGCCATGTCTACCATATGCGTTCCCTGGCAGAAAAAGAGCCTGAGCCTTCCTGAGTTATAAACTGGGAGAGGAATTGGGAGGGGGGAATTCTTACGATGGCTTTGATAGCAACATATTGTTTGTCTTCCCTTCATTTACCCACATACAGTCACACAGTCTACTCCTACAGAGCCTGACCCCAACTAGGTCCAACATTCACTAGTTTCTCTGTTCTGCCTGTACAGGTTTATGTAAATTAAATACACTCTTCCCAGCCATCACTCCAACACATCACCTTGTTTTTATTTCCTTATAGCAGTTACCACTCTCACAAATTGTGTTTACTTTTTAACCTTATTTGTGGGCATCTATATCGATGCTAGAACATAAGCACCTAGAGGGCAGGGGCTTATCTTTGTTCTTCACTGTATCCTCAAGCTCCCAAAACTGTCTGGCAGAGCAGTCAGTCACTCAGAGTTTTGTTCAGTGATGGGATGAAAAATAGATTTTATCCATTTATAAGCTAATCTGAAGGAAAGAACTTAATTAAAATGCATCAAGAAGAAATTATAGAGATACAATATTATACAGTGTCCAGATCATTAACTGAATTGAGAAACTTAATTAAAATAGACACCTCGGGAATATGAATCTTTTAAACTACCTAATTATATAGTTTAATACAATTACATAGCAGGCCATGTAAAACTATTAGCATAGGCAGAATAATCCAAAAGTTGATCAGGGTCAAAGCAGAAGGTACAAAATGAATTTTAAAGAAAGTATTGTTTTTTGGTTTTATTTTTTTAAATTGTTATAAAACACACATTACTTAAAAATAACAATTTTAGGGGTGCCTAGGTGGCTGAGTCATTTAAGCATCTGCCTTTGGCTCAGGTCATGAACTCAGGGTCCTGGGATAGAGCCCCATGTTGGGCTCCCTGCTCAGTGGGGAGTCTACTTCTCCCTCCCCCTCTGCCTCCCCACCCCCACTTGTGCTTTCCCTCTCTCTCTCAAATAAATAACATCTTTAAAAAAAAAAACCCAATTTTAAAATGTACAATTCAGTTCAACAGTGTTGTACAACCACCACATGTATCTAATTCCCATTCTTATCATCCCAAAATAAAACCCCACCCCCATTAAGTAGTCACTCCCTAGTCGTTCCTCCTCCCTGACACTGGCAAACACCATTTACCTTTCTGTCTCTATGGATTTACCTATTCTGGATATTTCATATAAATGGAGTTACTTAACATGTGACCTTTTGTGTCTGCCTTCTTTTACATAGCACAATGTTTCTGAGATTGACCCATATTGTAGCATGTGTTAGTACTCCTTTCCTTTTCATGACTGAGTAATATACCACTGTATATGTATACCACACATTTTATTTATCCAGTCATTTGTTGATAGAGATTTGGGTTGTCTTCAACTTTTGGTTATTATGAAAAGTGCTGCTATAAACATTTGTGTGTAAGGAGCTACAAAAGTATTGTTTTTTACATTTTGAAATAATAGACCAAAAAAATCTAATATGGATAAAAACAAAACTAGAAGACTAGAAAAAATATAGGGGCATGTATTATAATATTAACATGAAAAAAAATTCAGAAGCCATAGAGGAAGAAAAATTTACATCTGTCAATATCCTAAGTGAAAAATGTGGGATACAGAAAAATACACAAAGTCTTCTTGGAAAGCATTAAGAAAACACAATCCATAGGGAAAAAAGCAAATAATCAATTCACAGAATAATCACATAAATAAATTCAAATAGGTACCATTTGTCTAAACTAGCAAAAAATAAAAACAATGATAATATCTAATGCTAGCAGAAATGGGAGGAAATTCTTTAATATTTAAATTATTTAATATTCTTAACATATATATTCTTAATATTCCTTAATATTCTTAATATTTAATATTCTTTAATATTCTTTAATAAGCTACTAGAAGAAAATAAATTGATATAATCTTTTAGGACAGTTTAACAGCATCTTAAATGTATATATTTCAAGATCCATCAAACCAATTTCTACAAATTTATACAGACTATACTTTTAAAATGTGTATATACATCCAGTAACAATAATGATGATCATGAATATAATAGCATACATTAGGTAACACACATAAGGACCCAGGTACTGTTCTAAGTATTTACATATATTAACTCATTTAAGGATCACTACAACTCTACAAAGTAGGGGCCATTAGTATCTCCATTTTAAGGAAGAAGAAACTGAAGCAGAGAGACTAAGTAAACTACTCAAGGTCATATAATAAGTCAGTCATGGGGGTAAGATATGAATCCAGTCAGTGTGGCTTTAGATCCATGTTTTAAACCACAATAATCACACAACTGGATAAAGATATATATGTAACAAGTAGATATTCACTTTAGCCTTGTTTTTAATAATAAAAAATATCTAAATTAATAGGTAAATGGTTGAAATATGTAGATCATATGTTCTGACTTAGGAAAGATGTTCATGATATATTGTTAAGTTGGAAAACTATTTTAGAGTTGGTGAGGATGTGGAGAAAAAGGAACCCTCATGCACTGTTTGTAGGAATGTAAATTGGTGCAGCCACTGTGGAAAACAGTATGGAGATTCCTCAAAAAATTGAAAACAGAAATACCATATGACCCAGTAATTCCACTACTGGGTATTTACCTAAAGAACTCAAAAACACTAATTTGAAAAGATATAGGCACTCCTATGTTTACTACAGCATTACTTACAATAGCCAAGATATGGAAGTAACCCAAGTGCCCACTGAGAGATGAATGGGTAAAGATGTGGTGTACATATACATACCTGATGGAATATTACTCAGCCGTAAAAAAAGGACAAGCTCTTGCAATTTTTAACAACTCTGATGGATCTAGAGGGTATTATGCTAAGTGAAATAAGTCTGACAGAGAAAGACAAATATCATGATTTCACTTATATGTGGAATCTAAAAAAAAACCCAAATGAATAAACGAACAAAAAGCAGAAAAACACCCATAAATACAGAGAACTAATGGTTGCCAGAAGGAGGGATGATGGGGGGGCGGTGGGCAAAATGGGCGAAGGGGAGTGGGAGGAACAGACCTCCAGTTATGGAGTGAGTCACAGAAATAAAAGGTACAGCACAGGGAATCAAGGCAATGATACTGTAAGAGCGTTGTGTGGTGACATGGTAGCAGTTTATGGTGACCATATCTTTGTCGTGAGCACAGCCCAACATACAAACTTCTTGAATCACTATTTTGTAGAACCGAAACTAATGTAACACTGTGTGTCAACTATACTTCAATTAAAAAAAAATCAAAAATATTTTAGTAGAACTCAATATACTATATGACCTTACTTTTGCATTAAAAATTCTTTATCACATATGTTTGCTTAAATCTGGTAGCACACACAAGAAACTGTTACCACTGTGGGGGCAGAGTCAGAAAGGAGGAAATTTTTTACATTTTTTAGCAATAAATGCTCATTATAACTTTTAAGAAATGCATGCAAATAGAAAAAATAATAATGGTAAAAAAATTATCCATAACCATGGTTACCATTTTGGTATACTTCAATTTTCTCTCAATACATACTAGTCTTTTCTATATAATTCGTATCAAACTATTCTGTAACTTTTTTTTAACTTAATAGTTTATTATAGTTGTATTAAGTTCATTTAGATCTTCAATCTATTGAAAATGAATACTATTATTTTCTGATTTACTCAGAAGTTAAGATAGTATCTTTGAGAAAAAAGCCTGAATATAGTCACAAATGTCTTTCAATTTAATCACATCACATTATTTCCAGAGTATTATTGTTCAACTGTTGTCTTCTGACTAAATTATTATATTATTACAGAAAATAGTTTTTATGTCTGACTCAAGATGATGGATTATGAAAAGGTAGGCAGTATAGCAAATACAGAAGTCAGAAGAATCAGGTTTAGCTCACTTTGATCCTGGTACATTATTCAACTACTTTCTGATTTATCTTCCTCACTTAAAAAAAGAAGGGAGCATAACTGCTATTGACCATTACTGTGTAGATTCAACAACCATGTGAAAGTGCTTAGGACATCGGCCACCTTTTCTATGTGTACTTAATCTGAATAAGCATTCCCATAAAATAACCTAACCTGAGAAACACAAAGGGTAAAGAAATATAAATTTCTGAATTCCAAGAAACTCAGTTCCTTTAACAATCTGGAGTACAGAAGTTCAAAAACTGTTGGGAATTCATGGGGAAAAAACCCAAACAATACAATTATTTTCTGAACACATAGAAACAATAGTTAGTATAAGTCCTTTTAGAATCAAGTTGGCACTGAACACGGAGGAACCAGAATAATTTTGGGAGGAAAACATTTATTGTGTCTTATAATTTACTTAATACTTCTATGGATGTCCACTGTGTCAGACACTGAAAATACTCTGTTGATTAAGGCAGTTATGATTCTGGCCCTCATGGAGTTGATAATCTAATAGGAAAGAAAAGTAAAAAGCGAATAAATACATAAAATAATTATAGCATGTGATAAGTGTTATAAAAAATAGGATATTATGGTAAAGAATAATAGAAGGAGAGGGACCTATTTGTGAAAGACTAGTCCAAGATTGCCTCTCTGAAGAACTACTGAGCCAGCCGAGAGAAAAACTGGGAGAAGATTTCTGATATAGGAAACAGCAAATGCAAAAGCCTCAGTGTACTCTACGTACTATAATTAGAGTAAAATGAGCTGGGGAGAAAGATCTGAGATGATGTTGGAGAGGTAGGTAGTGGTGAGACTATATAAGGTCTTGTATCTGAGCAAATAATTTGAATTTTATTCTAAGTACAATGAAAAGTCACTAAGTAATTTAAGTGATTTATATGAGCTAATTTAAGTTTAAAAATGTCTCTCTGGCTTATGTATACAAAATGGATTCTAAGGGGACCAAAACAGAAAGAAGGAGGCCAGTTAGGAAACTCAGATGGAGAGGGCCTTGGAAGGTAGGAGTAGAGACCAGGAAGAGTAAATGGACCTAGATTATACTTCTGGAGGTAAAACTGACAAGATTCCCAGACTGTTTGGACATAAGAAGTGAGGAATTGAGAAAGCTTGACCATTTATGCTTGAGCAACTCAGTATGGAGGTACTATTTATTGAAACAAGAAAGACCTAAAGGAAACCAAAGAACAATGTCCTGGAAGCTAAGGGAACAATGTTTCCCTAAGAAGCTAGTGGTCAGCTGTGTCAAGTGCTGCCGAAGAATTCCAGTAAGATGAGGAGAGAAAAGTACCTACTGGATTTGGCAACATGGTGACTCTTGATGTCCATGACAAATGCACTTCCATCTCAATAGAAGGGAGGAAAGTCACACTGCAGTGGGCTGAAGAGTGAATGGAAGGTGAAGAAGTCAGTTATGTATATAGACAGTTCTTAAATTTTGTTTTTCTCAGAAGATCCGAGATAGGGGGCTACAACTGAAGCGGGAGAGGGGCAGGGCTAGGGAAGAGTGGTCAAAGGAGAAATGGTTTTGTTGTTTTTGTTTTTTAAGATAAAAGTTACCAAAGCATGTTTACTGTTAAGAGCAATGCAAAAGACAGGGAATGATTGAGAAACGGGACTGTAGTTTTAGAAGAGTAAGAATGGTTAGGGCTTCATATCACACACCAGCCTCTCTATTGAAATGTAAGTAAACAGGGGTGCCTTGGTGGCACTTAAGCGTCCAACTCTTGGTTTTGGCTCAGGTCTGATCTCAGGGTCGTGAGATTGAGCCCTGTGTAGGGTGCCACACTCAGTGCGGAGTCTACTTGAATTTCTCTCTCCCTCTGCCCCTCCCCCTACCCTGTGCATGGGGTTCTCTCTCAAATAATTAAAAAAAATAAATAAACATAAGTAAACATATTTACATATGTTAGAGGATAGTTACCATTTCTAGGTTTTCTATCTGTATTTTCATATCATGGCTATGTAGACGACAGGGTGTTAAGCACAATGCAAAGACCACATGAACTGGATTTTAAAGTAGAAAAATAAAATTTAACATGAAAGCCATATAATAAGATTAGTACTTATGAAAAGAAAAAAATCCATATAATTTTTTTATTAAAGAAAACAATAAAACCGTACCTCTCGTTTGTCTAATGCAGCATATTCCGCTTCTATTTCTTCAGCTTCAGGATCTCGTGAGAATACCATTTGTGATTCCAGATTGAGAGCCAAATCTTTGTGGTGTTGCTTTTCAGCACAATCACAAGGAGTGTCTTTATTTTCATTCTCAGCAAACAAGTCTCCTCCATGTTTTACTAAAAGCTAAAAAAGATTTTTTCAAAAACTTGCAACCACAGATTTAAACAAGTTATTTCATGCCACATATTTGAAAAAATTAACAATATAATGAAACACAACAAAAACATAAAAGTAAGTACTTGCAATGACAAAAATTACTTAGATACCAGTGGCTTTTGATTTTAAGACAGCAATTCTTGTTTATTGGTATTAGGACGATTTCCTTTGGTTAAAAACAATAACAACAAAAGCCAATTTATTACTTTAAAAAGAAATACTTAAACATTCTGCCCAATCAAAAAAATAAAGTTTTACTTAAAAATAAAAACATTTTACGGTTACTCAATGCTTTAGATTTTATAAATTTCTATACATTTTCTTAAACAAGAACACTGCTGATACTGTTACTTTAACCACTAATGCCTGAATGCCTGACATGGCAGACAAAAGTTTTCATTTGTATCCTCATTATCCAGTCCAACACTGAACTGAAATTAGGATGAGCAAATCACTGAAGCAAAACTGTTTCCAACATTCCTCAAAATAAGTGATGAGAATAAGCGCTAATAACCAAGCTGGGAAGACACTATATCAAACAATCTTTCAATTTTTAAAGGTGGGATTTTGCCCAAAGAAATCTCACCTTAAAAATACATGAAAGAAAAAAAAATACATGAAAGTAAAAACAAAACAAAACAAAACATGGAAGAGTGACTTGACTTGTTACTACTGAGGTTTCCGATGGTTTTGCAAAGTTAAATATGTTGCTACTAAAGGCTGTCGGTTCAAATTTCCCTATTATGTCTGCAGAGACATTAGGAAGGACATAAATGCCACGAGGACCAAAATCTAGGACATAATCTACCTTAAAGAATATCCTGACAATTAGTCATGGAGCTGATTCTTTTATAGAATTCAGTCATGACCATAATAACATAGTAACAGCCACCATTTATTGTCTTCTAAGTTCCAAGCACTATGTTATGTATTTCAAATACACATGCTTATTTATAAACAACCCCAGGGACATTATGATGTCTCAGAAAAGTTAAGTAACTTGACCAAAGTTACCCACCTATTAAGCAGAAGAACTGGGATTCACACACAAGTTGGACCAATTTCTTACAACCATAACTGGATATTGTACCGCCACATAGAATAGGTTGATCACATAAATTAAAATAGGTCACATGCATCCTGGGTCCATGGTAAAGTTCTACTCAGATCTTACTTATGATCTAAATATGAATAACTTTAGTTTTCATTTTTTATGGCATCAAATAAAAAGGTAGTTTTCTTCCATATAATTTTCTCCCCTCCCTCCAATAAACAGAGAGATCTTCTTCTTATAAAGTTCCCTTATTGCTTTTGGAATTGGAATCCTTATGATTCCTCTATAGTCATCCCAAGAGGCCTGATGAAATAAGGGACTTCTATCAATGTCAGGGTTGAGAGCCATGGGTTAATTTGACAAGCCCAATGGATATGGCTTCAGCTTCTTGCTCAAGGCTGAGGGTATACCTCAGAGCTAAACGGTTAAAAAAAATTTTTTTTTAATTGTAAAAGCAAGCATAGAAACAAATCAAGAAGAATATGGCTAATGGCCACAAAGTGCAAAATATTTACTCTTTACATCTGGCCCTTTACAAAAAAAAAACTTGCTAGGCATAGCTCTAAGCAGTCACTGTTGCAGCCACATTCTAGAGCCTGAGGGCAAGGTCATATTAGATGCTATTTACCACCTAGAACCTCTCTGACAGTCAAAGTCTGGGGATCGGTAGTACTACCTGGGAGTTTGTTAGAAATGCTGAATCTCAGCATAACCACCCAAACCCCTCCCACGCCAGGCCTCTGAATCAGAATCTGATTCTGATGTTCGAGAGATTCTTATGCACATGAAAATTTGAGGGGTCAGTCGGTTAAGCGTCTGCCTGTGGCTCAGGTTGTGATCTCAGAGGCCTGCGATTGAGCCCCATGTTGGGCTCCCTGCTCAGCGGGGAGTCTGCTTCTCCCTCTCCCTCTGCCCCTCCCCCTGCTCTCTCTCAAATAAAGGAATAAAATCTTAAAAAAAAAAATCTTGATAAGCAGTGACCCTAGACTACTACATATGTTGCTGTTGAAATGGACATACTTATATGACCTAACATACTGAGATACTGGGGACTTGTAGAAAGTCCACAGACTTACCATACCTACAGCAGAGTCTATTACTGTTTTTAGCCTTTCTGCTTGCTCCACAGCTTATCCAATCCTAAAAGAGAATTAATTATTTGCTTCTGACTACTATGGAATTAGGAGAGCCAACTTCATTTTCTGGTTCTTTATTCAGAGTTAGTAGAAAATGATTTCTGAAATGCACACTGGGAAAGCTTTCAAAGCCATGATTTGATTTACTTTACAACAGGTATTACCACAGAAGAGATTCTAAATATTAGCGAACAAGATAAATCATCTTTAACTTAATGCCCCAGTCTTTAACAAAAGGAAAGACAACAAAATTTAAGAGGTTGTGCCATTCTGGAATATTGGTAAGGGGAACCTTCTTAAAAGGATATGCTGGAGTATAGACTGCATGCTTTGGCGTTTAAAAAAAATGGGTGTGTGAAGAGGGGATGTGTGAGAAGTCCTTGTTGAGAGTCACTGTTGAACATACTTGGAACTTGGGTGAGATTTCTTGCCTTCATTGATAATCTGTCTTTGAAAGGGGTCCTCAAATGACTAGAGTGGAGGTGAGGGGACTACAAAGACCTGTATCTCATTGCTGCAACTGGCACCTGGAGAGAAACTCATAACTGGTGATGAAATGCAGGGTCCACGTATGCAGCATTTGTTTCGGCAAAGGAAAATCAGCATTGTGTACCTTGGGCACAGAAGCTAGCTAACGGCAGTAGTGCTTGACACTGGAGCAGTACTTAAAAAAAGGGCTTCAGTTTACTGACATTTGGGGCATGAAGTTGGGAACACCAATAAGTGAAAGATCTATTAGGTAGGGATATTAGTGAACCGGAGGCTGCAAAAGTCAGGTGTTTTGCTTTTATATAATAAGGGAGTTACATCTGGTTCTGAAGAGGTAGTTTTTAAATGCTTCAACCAAAGCATTCTAACTATCACTTTCCTCACTCTCTTAAAGGAAGGAGAACTGAATATTCAAATGTGATTTTTAGCCTCTCTGGCACACTCAGTGGTACATAAAATGTTCTACCTTAAAAGAAACATCCAATTATCACTATCTCAACACATCTGTTCATTTATTTTGCCTTACTTTGTTTCCAATCTCAGAGAAAGAGGGGTAGGACAGCCCCTAGTACGCAAGACAAATCCCTTCCACGCCTTTGATCCATAATCTAAAGAGCTGGGACTCTGGACAAATCAATTAACTTCTTTAAGTCTCAATTTACACAGGTCCATCTATAAAATGAGGCTTATATAATCCTGAGAAAAGATGTTACAAAACAAGATGACTGCTGAAGTCTGTTCTAGTTGAAAATTACCATTTCATCATCTCTATTTCCTGTGTGACCTTGAGCACTCCATTACCCCTCTATCTTCACTCTCTGACTTTCTAAGGGCTCCTGGTACAGGCATTCTTCATCTTAATTCTGTTATCCTTCCAGTTACTTTCCTAATATTTTCCTTTCTTTCTCAGCCACATTTTTCAAATTAGTGACTGACACCCACTGTCTCTCCACTTCCTTAGCCAAAGACTCAATTACTCCGAGCAGTCTGACGTCTACCCTGACCATCTCACTAAAACAGTATTTCTGAAAATCATTAGTACTCTCAAATTCAACAGCCTTTCTTAGTCTTCTAATTGCTTTACCTCTTTGCAGCATGTCACATGACTGATTACCTCCTCCCCTTGAAATCTTCTCTTGGCATCCCTGATAGTATTATCTCAGTTCTCTTCTCTGCTTTTTCTATTTGCTTTATAGGCCATTTCTTTTCAGTCGCTTTAAACACAGGCATTCTCCAAATGGGTGCTGTGACTTTAACTCTAATTTTTCTATAATCTAAAATCTTTTCCTTGAATTTCTCATCTCTACCTTATCTTGTTTTTAGTTACCAACTCCATGCAGAAGACACTCAATTCTAAATCTATATTCTTTACTCCCAAACAACTAGTACTAATTTTCAATAGCCTGAACACCATTTCATGCAGCTCATCTAAGACCTCAATCTCCATCCTTCTAAATGAAAACTCAATACGGTCTCCCTTCCTTTCAACTAATTCCTTTACCTCATCTCACTTTTTAAATGTCTGTTAATTGTCAGCAGGCTTTAAAGTGACCCAGGTTCAAAACCATGCTCATTCTACTTAAAAATAATTTATTTTACCCTAAGTACAAACGATAGCAGATTGTTATAGAAAATGTGAAAAACCAGTGAGAGAACAATTATATCACCTAAAGACAGCCTCCATTATTTTTTTTAAATGCACACATTTTACTTTTTTAAGTAAGCTCTAGGCCTAATGAGGGGCTTGAACTCATGACCCTGAGGTCAAGAGTCACGTGCTCTGTGCTCTACCTGCTCTGTGCTCTACCAACTGAAACAGCCAGGCGCCCTTAAAGCCTCCATCATTTTTTCTTTTTTTTTAAGATTTTATTTATTTATTTGGACAGAGAGAGACACAGCGAGAGAGGGAACACAAGCAGGGGGAGTGGGAGAGGGAGAAGGGCTTCCTGAGGAGCAGGGAGCTTGACGTGGGGCTCGATCCCAAAACCCTGGGATCATGACCTGAGCCTGAGCGGAAGGCAGACGCTTAATGACTGAGCCACCCAGGAGCCCCAAAGCCTCCATCACTTTTAACCCTCAGTCTCCCCTGCTTTCTTGTATCAATTGACCAAGTCACAAAATGCTACCAGGTCCTCACAATGTCCTTGCATCTGCCTTACTCTTTCCGTTTCCAATACCACCACACAAATCGAGGCTCTTTATCAGTTCCTACCAGAACCATGCAATAATCTCATGCCTATCACTCCTTCTACTACATTGGTTTTCAACCTTGGCTGCCCACTGGAATCATCTGAAGTTTCAAATACTAATGTCTGAGCTCCAACCTTAGAAATTCCAATTTTATTGATCTGAGATATGGTCTACACTACAGGATTTTTTTTTTTTTTTGTGCAGCCATATTTACAACCACTATTCCAGTACTGTGTAAGAATCATCCGGGTAGCCTGATAGTCATATTGGGGGGAAGCAGGGTGGGGATGAGATATATGTACTTTTTATAAAAAGTGTTATGATTCCATTGTAGGTGTCCCACTGACTATGCTCTAAGCCAGGGCTTCTCAAACCTTAATGTGAATATGAATCACCATGGGATCTTATTAAACTACAGATTCAGGGGGTGCCTGGGTGGCTCAGAGGTTAAGCATCCAACTAGATTTTGGACCTGGTCATGATCGCAGAGTCCTGGGATTCAACCCCACATCAGGCTCCCTGCTCAGTGGGTAGTCTGCTTCTCCCTCTCTCTCTGCTCCTCCCCCTGCTCTCTCTCTCCAAAATAAATAAATAAAATCTTAAAAAAACAAACCTACAGATTCAGATTCATTTGGTCTGGGATGTGGCCTGAGATTGTGCATTTCCAAGAAGTTTCTGAATAATGGATGCCAATGCCAGTCTGAGGACCATCCTTTGTGTAGCAAGGCTTCAAGAAACAGTTTTACAAGTACCTCATTCAAATCCAGTGTACATAACAACCATTAGGCTAATCTTGCTATATTTGCTTTCATAATAGTACTTCTTCAATCAAAAATATTCAATGGCTCAATTTGCTATAAATAAATTCCAAATTCTTGACTTTGACATTTAGTATTTTCTACTTGGTATGGCCTCTATCTTCATTTTAAGTCATCTGTCTTATCATTCTTCTGCAAAATACTTTAACCCGCATATATCTGAGACCTAGGACAACGATTCTCAAACTCTGACACGTAAACAAATAACGAGAAGGACTTGCTTAAAACATTTTGGGAGTCTACCCCCACAGGTTCTGATTTGGAATCTGGAGGCCTGCTGGGCCCAAGATTTCATATTTATAACAAGCTCCCAGGAGTAACTGATGCTGCAGGTCTGAGGGGCACATTTTAAGTATTCTCCTCCAAATACTGAAATCTTACCCACTCAAATCATACTAGTACCCATGAAATCTTCCAGGATAAGTAAAATTAAAATGGTCTTCCTTTCCCTTCAATGCCTATAACATTTACTGCCCAAATAATTAATATAGCTTTAGCATCATTAACATTTTGCAGGCAATAATGAAGTCATAACTTTCTTGAATAAATATTAGAAAACTGAGGCTCAGATAGGCAAAGTTACTAAGTTGTTGAGCTGGGACTACAACTTCTGTATTCTTTTCAGTTTTAAAACTCCAGGTGCTAAAAACACAATATAATTAGGTAAAACTCTTCAGCCTGACCTGTGAATGGTTTTTATGGCTTTTCATCGAAGTGTGAAATGCTCTGATAGCTGCCAAAGTGTCAAATAGGCCTTATGGCTGAAAAAGGGAAAAGTGACTTACCACCTTTAGTTTTCTAGTGACCTCTATTTGATCTGACAATAAGCAGCTACACTGAAAGCTTTGAATAAGCAACTAGGACAGGGGTGCACAGGAAATATCTAAGATAATGCTCATTTTAAAAAATGCTTTTCACAAAGAATGAAACACTATCAAAAGCAAGAACCTCTGCACATCAACCATTTATTGAATCACTATGACAGAAAAAGACTAATATAAATAAAATAAGGCTTAATGACGAGGCTGGCTCTTAGGGAAGTTGGCCACAGGGAGAAAAATCACTGGGATTTTAATTGGGCCATGCTAATAGACCTAACCTACCATTCTTCTCCAAAGTCCATCTGTATTCCAAAGAAATAGAAAAACAAAAACTCAGCAACTAAGAAAAAAGTGTATTATTTATTGTACTAAATTCTTGTAAGATTTGTTTTAACAGAGTTCCATTTTTATGCATTGGGCATCTATTACACAGCATTTTTAAAATGTCTGTATAATTAAAGCATATAGGACTTGCTGCATAAATGTTATTTTATATATTTAAAGTAAGCTTCTGAAGTGTGGAGTCATCTTTACTTTCCTCTTCCAATTCTTTGCATAATACAGGGGTCCAGTGCAAACTGTGGGCCAAATCTAGCCTGATGCCTGTTCCTATGTAGTCGGTGAACTAGAACTACTTTTACATTTTTAAATGGTTGAAAGAAAAATCAAAAGAATATTTCATGATATGTGGAGATAAGAAAGTCAAGTGGGAGTATCCATAAACAGTTTTATCAGAACACTGCCATACTCAATTGTTTACGTACTGTCTATGGCTGCTTTCAGGCTACAATGGCAAAGTTGAGCAGTTGTCTAAAATATTTACCACTTGACTTTCACAGAAAAAAGTTTGCAGACCTTTGAATGATTCTTTCAAATATGAAAAAATTAGAATTAGGCTTAATTTATAGTTTGTCTTTAATAAATGTTTAACATATAAGCATTTTTAACTTTCAAACAATTGCAGCCCATTCCTCTCTGTGTTACTTTTATCTCTTAAATAATTCTGAATCATTAATATTTGTGAAACGCCAGATTTTCCTACTTAAGTTTTTTTTTTTTTTTAAGATTTTATTTATTTATTTGACAGAGGGAGACACAGTGAGAGAGGGAACACAACCAGTGGGGGGAGAGGGAGAAGCAGGTTTCCCGCCGAGCAGGGAGCCCGATGTGGGGCTTGATCCTGGGACTCTGGGATCATGACCTGAGCCCAAGGCAGATGCTTATACACCAAAGTGAGGATTCAACATCAGCACTTGGTGTTAGAGAGTGGTCAATAGAGATAAATAGGAGGGCTGGCCAAAAGAGAAAAGGAAGAGCTCTATTATGCAAATGAGTGGCATGAGTTTGATGCAAAAAGACAAAAACAAAGACAAAAAAGGCCAAGGTAAATCCAGGTATCAAGATTAGATATAGGTAAACTGATGGCATCAGTAATAGAAAAGAGGCAGTCACGAGGAGGAGCTAGACGATAGAAAGACTGAGTAGTTTTTGGTATGTTGAATTTGACAGACTCTTGGAATATCAATACAAGGAAGTCAACTAGGCAGCAATATAACACAAGGAACTTCAGGGCCAGACATTCTACTGCAATAACCTATATGAAGCTACTGATGCCTTCACACCTGGAAGTTTCCAGAAGAACTTCATAATTAAGAGGTTTTTGCTATGTTATATACATATATATTGTGTGCGTGTGTGTGTGTGTGTGATATGTACCGTTAGCTTACTATGGAACACAATTACTACAAGGAGAAGGGGAAGTTTTAAAGTTAGAACCATAGAAGTGAAATATTAACTTTAAAACTTCCCCTTCTCCTTGTAGTAATTGTGTTCCACAGTACTGTTTAAATTATTAAATGTACATATGAAAATTGTCACCGATGGGTTTACCAAGTCTGTCTTTAAATGAACATACAGAGAAAAACATTTTGAACAACTAGAGAAGGCATATTTCCACAGATATAAGAGTAGAAACAAAAAACAAAACAAAACAGGTAGGCCTTAACTATGGAATAAAGTAATCAATCTAGCCTTAAAGCCTATACACTGAAAATGGGATATATTTTATAGCAATCAAAGATCAACAGAAAATTAGTGTTAAAAGAGGTCTTTTGGAGATAGTTTTCTTTTGGATGGCTGGAACTGATAATCTCAAAGAGCTTTAGTAGATAGTCACGGTGAAGACCAAGACTAGAAACCAGTACCCTTTTTACCATATTATCATCTCTTAGCTTTATGAAAAAATTAATAAATACCTGATAACACTCTTTAACTCAAGGAGTATGATACCACATGAAGATATCTATAAACTAACACTGTAAGAAGTGCAGTTATTAGGTTCTAAATTTCAATGCATTTATTTTATGCACTAGTATTAGGAAACACACTAAGACCTCAGGAAATTAATTAAAGTCCATTTCCAAGGAAAACTCTTCTAGTTTAATGAAGAGTAAACATTATCAAAAGTCAATCAAGGCCTAAGGCTGGGTAAGTGTATAGTCAAGTATACGTAAGAGATTAAAGATAACTTTATACTTTATATAGGTAAAAGGATATGCTGGAATTTGTTGAGGAAAACTAGAATAAACGCAACTAAGGTATTTATAGGGCTCTATTTGGGATGTTTCATTAAGTGAAAGAGCTCCTCTGAATACAGAAAAAAGAAAAGTTACCAAATGGTGTGGTTTATAAATGTGATATGCTGACAGACCAAACAGTTAAAACATATACACACATTCATTCACACAAAGCAAATCATCAGGCCTGTCAATTCAGAATAAACCTAGCACTAATTTCCTTCACTGAGCAAAAAATAATACCGGTAAAAACACTGCACTCAATTTTTGGGAACAATTTAATAAGCATGTCACTGTAAACATATTTCAAAATCAACAAGTACTAAAGCAATGCTTATGGAGAATTTTTGGAAGCAAAATATTAAAGCAGCAAAATAAGAAGATTATTACTATTATTACTACTATCAAGAATAAGCTATTTTCTACTCTAACTCATTTGAGAAATATGATGCAACCCCATCAATAACCACTTCAGCAGAAATTCTTTCACAGGAGGTGAGCATAGAATATACAAAAAGATTTGTGTAAAAAGCCTTAGGAATTCTACCGATAGGCACCCCGTACTCCCCAATCCTAGGACATCCTTCTATCACACTGTAAATCAATGTTAGAAAGCATTGCTTAAAAAAATAGTTTTAAGTTAATGACTGTCACTAACTTACTAGTGGGCAAAGGTGACACGACCTTAAGAGATAATATGACTACGATTCTAAAAGATTAACCAGTATCACAAATAATAGCAATAAACTAAAGATAAGATCAGAAGGATTTTTAAAATAAAAAGAACTGTCACTTCAGATACACTAAAGAAATCCTCTAAGGGGCTATAATCTTTTATTTTTTGTTTATTTTATTTTTTTTAAAGATTTATTTATTTATTTGACAGAGAGAGACACAGCGACAGAGGGAACACAAGCAGGGGGAGTAGGAAAGAGAGAAACAGGCTTCCCGTGGAGCAGGGAGCCTGATGCGGGGCTCGATCCAAGGACCCTGGGATCATGACCTGAGCCGAAGGCAGACGCTTAACGACTGAACCACCCAGGCTCCCCTAAGTGGTTGTAATCTTTTAAAATGAGTAAATGAAAGACATTCATATGTCTAGTATATTTATCAACTTAGAAGTATAAAATATATATGAGTAACATTAAAGAAATATTAAATTTTCAGATACATATTTTAATCTGATTAGGATCACTGCTCTTCCATCAAAGTCTACAGTTTTGGTAACATAGATACTCTGTGATCCACTCTATAATGCTCCCCACTCACACTTTAATATATCTATAAGAAAGAACTTCTATGAGTAAGTATAGATTGATATGAATGTAGTTGAAAAAAATCCACTCTGTTGTATGTACTGATGATAACATGAAGAGTAAGGATTTCTTAGTTAAGATCCTGTATTATATGGCTGATTTTATCTAAGCCTATTGTTATATATGAAATATATAAATGGAAAAATTCAAATGCATTAACCTTAACATTAATGCAGACTAAACAGAAAAACCAGCACATTTTAAATTACAAAGTTTTAAAAGACCAAAATAAATATATTCATTAATACTTATCCCTTGCTCAGGGAACTGATCAATTCCAGGTAGCATGGCTGTAAGTCCCACTTGCTAAGATTTGCCATACCCAATATGTATAAACTGGCTTCTACAAATCGGCCAAAAAGTAGAACATATCTCTACTAAAACCCTTACTCTAAGTGACAAGTGTTTAATTGATGACTGTTATCTTCAGGAATGTTAGCCAATTTTTAATTGCTCTTGATTCCATTTTTCCCCAAGGTGGACTGTTTAACTATGGGTTTCTTTTTAATCTTTCCCCAAGAATGACTTTATTTAATAAAAGGGATCCAGATTCTTTTAGAACCACAAAGAGGACAGAAAGGACTAAAGTAACGGTTAAGACAAGCAAAGAAAACTCTGATTATTACGTATTACCAAGACACAAATTTTACAGAATGAAGAACACTAAAAAACAAAGTTTTACCTCGACACAGGTTTTCATGCCTGAGGCAGCAGCATAGTGCAGGGGTGTGTTTTTTTTGTTATCAACGGCATCAATAGCTGCTCTCTCATATTCTCCTTGGTCAAGTTTTGCTCCTTTCCATTTTAAGATCATCTGCAGACAATCTGCTCTTCTGAAATCATCTTCTGCGGGCCGTGCTAAGCGAGGATGAAGGGCTCCTTCAGATATCATAATTTGAGGTCCCATACATAACAAATGCATAGATGTTTCATTGTGCACATTCCGTTTATTTGGATTTCCATCTCTACCAAAAAGAAAAGTCCTAAAATGGTAAAGGAAAAAATGAAAACCAGAGTCTCCTTGTCTTGAAATAAGAACACACAGAAGATAAATTTAAAAAATAAACTCTACTTCTAAGTTGTTAATAAAATGTCTATTGAAGTCGTGTTTCAAAATAAGACGAATGACTAATTCGTACAGTTATAAAAAACTCCATTCTAGAACAAAATACTAAGAAAAAGAAAGCTGAATATCTTTATGGTATTTGCTAATAAAAGAAGAGGGACAGAAAAGGGAAGAAAAACAGAGGAGAAGTGAAGAAAAAAGGAAGGGGCAGAGGGAGGAAAGGAACAGGAAGGGCCACGTGAGACTCATATGTCAATGACATGAATGTCTGAGGGTACATTATCAAACATTCCACACCAGCTTTTATCTTCTTTTCTTTATTGTTCTGCTCTATTTCTCTTAGTTACATCTTTACTTAATAAAGATGGTGACAATTAATATAAGACAGGAAGTAGTGCATAAGTCTAGGACTAATTTTTAAATCTAGAAATAAATTTTTCTACCTGAAAGTCATTGGCCAGCACTATTTACACAGTGTAATACTTTTTGAGGGGAGTAAGTTGTGGTCAGTTCTAGAAGACCAAGATCTAATTCCAAAGTGGTAGCCTTTAACAATGATAGGTCTAGGTGAGCTCCCTTAACTAATGCCAAACCTAGATCTGACAGTTAGGCCCAACTCCCTAATACATCCTTGACCTAGGATCACAGGATTAATAGTTCAGCCAACTCAGTGGCTATAATAAGATACTGGAAAATGAGTTGAAAAAAAAAAAAAAACCCAAAAACCCCTGCTATAATACAGTCAGTCTATACTAGAAAACACACAAATACAAGTTGAGGAATAGGAATATAAGCCCCATGTCTGAAGATGAGTGCCTACATTTACTGTGGAGGGCTGGTATCATTTGCATTTCTATGCCCAAGTACAGAACAGCAATGGGAAGGCAGCAGAGCCAAACTCTAACCCCTAGGTACATATGGATTGAGTTTAGGTTAGTTTTAACTTAGACATATGGGTCTGACATAAAAAACTGACCATAAAGGAACTAGGATAGACTCTTTAATTTGAATGAGTTAGCCAAGCCGGAAATCTTTTATGAGAAAAAGGTTGAGGAAGAGGTCCTAAGGCAGAAAGTCCCAGACAAAACTCTAGATTTTTCCTGTTCTTATCAGTAGGGTCCTCCAAAACCAGGCTATTAGGTTTTTAGCACTACATTGATTTGAACTGTCCTGAAACTAGACATGAGGTCTCTGAAGCAGAAACAAATAAATTATTACTTATAATAACTAGGTCAGTTCCTCATACCTCAACTCTTCCCACCAGAAATTGCAATTAAAGCCAGATCAGACATCATTCTGTGTACTGGCATCTGCACTACAGGTGAGTATGGTACGCAGAATAATGCCTCCACCCCAAAAAGATCCATGTCTTTATCCCTGGAACCCATGAACATGTTACCTTATACAGTAAAAGGACTTTGCATGTGTGATTAAGTTAAGGTTCTTGACATGTGAAATGAGCCTGGATTAACCAAGTGGGCCCAATGTAATCACAAGTCCTTCCTTTTAAGAGGAGGATAGGAGGGTCAAAAGTCCAAGAGAGAGTGGAAGATGGAAGGAAGCTAAGCTGTTTCTTTTAAAAAATGGAGGAAGGACCCACAAGCCAAGAAGTGCAGGCAGCTTTAGGAAGCTGGAAAAGGAAAGGGAAGGGATTCTACCCTAGAACCTCCAGAAGGAACGTAGCCCTGCTAACACCTTGAGTTTAGTCCATAGGAACACTTCAAACTTCTAATCTTTAGAGCTTCAATATAATAAAATTTGTATTAAGTCTTTAAGTTTGTGGTAATTTGTCACAGCAGCAATAGCAAGTTAACATAGCCAGGAGCCCTGAAAATAAGATTCTGGAAGGATTATATAGCAGACTCCTCCCCTCTGGAGCGTAAACAAAAGATCCTAGGGAAGATCTTGGGTTCTTACCTTTGAAATGTAAACTATATCTCTAGGGAGATGAAAAGACTAGCATCTCTGAGTTTTACGATTTAGGGAATGTCTCCATGGTCTCAAGTCTTACCCACTCTTCATAACCTTTCAGATGTAAACTTATCTATCTCTTGGGAGGTAAATCTCTCTGGAGTTTTCAATCTCTATTCAGTCACTGTTGAACTTCCAAAGCTTCTCTTTTAGCCCAGGTCTCAAGTTTCAGTAAAATTTCCTCAGAAAGCCCTAATTGTACATATTTTCTCTACAACCCAACATAGCCTTTATGGCCTTCTGATCGCCACGTACATGTGTAGGCTCTTCATTGCTTGCTCTGCTGTTTGGTTTCCTAGAAACTGACTGAGACTATCTAAACAAACCCAGTCCTATATAGAAGTCTCTTTACACTATGTTTCCCCCTCCAGTTTGGCCACTCCCTTCTTTGTCTTCATAGAGCATCATAATTATATAATTCATTACACTGTATCAGAGTTACTTTCTTACATATCTGTTTCCTTCTACCACTTAGTTCATAGGTTTCTAAGGCAGGATCTATATCCTGTTCTTTCTAAAATCCTCAACATACTGTCAGGTACACCAATTTCTTGCTATAACTTGGACAAGATGAACTGAATACACTTTACTCTTATGATCTAGATTGGTGACAGCACTGGGGCTCTCTCAAGATAGCACTCTAGATCTCTCAAGCCAGCAGTGTAGTAGAATGATCAAGAACATGACATCTAGTATAGACTGCCAGGCTCATATCCTAATTCTGTCACTCTTTATGTGATCTTGGGCATAATAAATAGCTCCTTAACAACTAATAATACATGGTTCATATCCTTTGACCAGGTAAACCTACTTTTGAGAATTTATCCTAAAAGAAGTAACTTAAAAGAAATAAAAATTTTGGGGGTGCCTGGGTGGCTCAGTTGGTTAAGTGTCCAACTCTTGACTCTGGCTCAGGTCATAATCCCAGGGTTATTGGACTGAGGCCCATGTCGGGCTCCTCCCTCAGCAGGGAGTCTGCTGGAGATTCTCTCTCCCCCTCTCCCTCTGCCTCTCCCCCCCTTGCACACACACACACACACGCACAAACTCTCTCTCTAAAATAAATAAATAAATCTTAAAAAAAAAGAAATAAAAATCTATAGGAACAATGACATTCAATATGGTGTTACTTTGAATAAAAAAATTTGGAATCACTTAAATGTCTGGTTTATAGGAGAAATGGGAAACAAATCATAGTATATCTATAAAATAAAAAATTATAAAGTCATTACAAAGTCCATGAATGTTTACAGCTCAAACTAGAAGGGAACACAGAATAATTCAAACAGTTGTTTAAAGAAGGCAGGAACATGGGTAATTTTGTTTGCTTATATGACCATAATGTTGCTTAATAGTTAAAAAAAAAAAAAAAAAGGAAAACATACAATATTTTCCCCATGCCAACAACTGTTGATAGTATGTATTTATAATGGTTGAATTATAGTGGGATTGTAGTGGATAACTAAAATTAAAATCATACTCTAAAAATGTGTTCAAAATTAAGACCTTTCCTAGGAGGCATTAAATTAACAAAAATGATTTCATTTTCTTAAAAATTTAATTTAGGAAGAAATTATTAAAATTAATTCAGATTCTGTAAGATCCTGTGTAAACCACTTTTATCCAGCCCTTCCTGTTCCCATTTTCAATAGATCATTTATTCTCTTTCAGTTTGTTCAGGAGATCTCAGGTCCTTTACACCAAAGGATTTAATGCAAGTTGGAAAGATGTTGATACAGAAAGAGCTCTCTCTTTCACATATTAAACATTTCCAGATCCTCCCCAAGAAGAGATAGATAATTTTGCATATGTTCTCATATCCAATCTGCCAGACTCTGATTAATGAAACAAAAAGTTTATTATTCTCAAGTTAAAATATTAAAATAGTCTCTTTATACATATTTACTCAGGAAAGATTCTTAAATTTATTAGACATAATACCACACCTGCATAAACATTTTGTGCTAAAACTATAAAAGTTGGATATTCTAATTTTATTGATTCATATTACTTCTTTTCTATCACCTATTTAATATCAAAAGTAGAGTCTTCCTTAATGTACATGAATGCATAATAGAATAATAACTAGTTGATATGTAAGTTTTAGATAGGCCCCTCTCTGTAACTATGTCGTAATTATGAAGTGTATTTTACTACTTGCATAGATTAATTTTGGAATAGGAACAGAAGATAACTAGTAGAAAGATGGAGTAAGAAAAACATTAGCTTAGAAAATAATCCCTTTCATTTGACCCTACTGACCTATCCAGGAGCCATTTGTTTTCTAGATTCTTTACTGTTAATTCCCAAATGGCCAGTTTATCACTGCTACCTCTATTTCTTCTGTAATCTCCACTTCAAAATGATCTATGCTTATCACAGCACTGAAATGGCACTCTTCACATCCCCAGGAATTTCCTAAGAGCTAAATTCATCATCATTGTCCTTAACTTTTGCTTTTAGCTTGAAATAGTTAACTTTTCACTTTTTTTTTTTTAAGATTTCATTTACTTCAGATAGAGCGAGCGACAAGCCGGGGCGGGGTGGGGGAGAGGAGGTGTAGAAGGAAAGGGAGATAAGCAGACGCCCCACTGAGCAGGGAGCCCGATGCGGGGCTCAATCCCAGGACCCCAGGATCATGACCTGAGCCGAAGGCAGACACGTAACCAACTGAGCTACTCGGGAACCGCTGACTATCCATTTATATGCTGACCTTTCTATTACCTTGGTTTCCATAAGTACACACCTTCTCAAATACCTCTTTTTTTTTAGCACAACTTCTCTTTACCCATGGTAACAGCTCCACTTCTTAACCCCTTTACTGGAAGAAAATTCAGTTCTGAATCCATTTTCCTCTTCATACATATGCCCTCCTTTTAGAGAGCAAATCTATTCTCATAGCCATCTATCTTTCAATGGTTTCTATGAATATACTTTGTAAACTATAAAGTATTAACAGAATCCAAATTATAGACAATGGTGGTGGAATCATGATTCTCTTAAAGGTCTTCTATTATTACCTCTGTGATAATTGTTAATGCTCTATCAGCCTGTCTGAGTTCTCATCTGACCTCTAGACCATATTCTTACTCCTTATAGGCCCCTTTCTCTTGCATATTCCACTATCATCTCATATTCAACTGAGCTCCCTCCAAAATAAGTCTGCTCTGCCACAGCCTCAATTTCTTGCCATCAACACTCTTATTCTCTCAGTATTAACACATACATATACCTTCACTTCCTTTTAAATCTTCCCTTTCATGCAACAAGTACTGCAGTTGTTATTTGGCAGGTACTATTCTAAAACTTAGGCATATTGTGAAGAAAACAAATTAAGTCCCTGTCCTTATGGAGTTTACAGGCAAGGAGGGGAAGGACAGGAGAATTTCAATCCTTTAAATCCATTTAACCCATTAAAAGAACTTAATAACTCCTAAAATATAAGAGTCAAAAAACAGAAATCAAGAATTAGGAACTCTATTACTTCTTAAAGCTTGATATTAATGTATGTTCTAATGAAGGTTTTATATTTTATTTATAGTATAAGGCAGGCCTCTTTCATTTCCAAAGAAGCAAAAGAAGCTACTCTGTAAAATCTAAGTATTATAATTTCCATTTTATTTTTTTTAAAGATTTTTTTATTTGTCAGAGAGAGAGAGAGCACACGCAAGCAGGGGGAAAGGCAGGCAGAAGGAACAGCAGGCTCCCCACGGAGCAGGGAGCCCAGCATGGGACTTCATCCCAGGACTCTGGGATCAGGACCTGAGCTGAAGGTAGACGCTTAACGACTGAGCCACCCAGACGTCCCATAATTCCCATTTTATACATGACTTTCCAGAAGATATAACTAAAAAGTATCCCAACTAGGACACAATGATTACAAAATCTAACAGTCTTCTTGCTACATTAAGTAGTAACTATTTATGAATATGGATTTAGTTTCTCATGAAGGAAGCATGAGGTGTGGTGTGGTATAATGTAAATAAACAGCCTTTGGGTTCAGAGAGACATGGATGCAAACTAGCTGCTAAACTGTAAATTACTTTTACCATATTATCCTGCTTAAGAATAGAGGAAAATTATGCCTGATGTTGCAGGTACCATAAAGCTAAAGGAAACAGTGATAAAATCAAGGTCTTATGCCATACGGAGGCTTTACTCTATGGCCAAGGTCCTTGACTAAGTGTGTGTATATATGTGTATATATGTGTGGGTATATATATATATATATATATATACCTTTGTCTATCCATATATTTCATGCATTAGGAATCTAGCCAAGCTGAGCAAGGGACTGTACTTAAGCCAGTAGACTGGTACCTGAAATTAAATGAGACATCATAAGAAAATAATGGCCATTAGTTTGTTAGAAAGTCTAGCAAGGTTAAATACAGTGAAATATTTGAAGCTATCTAAAACACAAATAGGGGTGCCTGGGTGGCTCAGTCATCAAGCATCTGCCTTCAGCTCAGGTCATGGTCCCAGGGTCCTGGGATCAAGCCCCGCATCGGGTTCCCTGCTCCACAGGAGGCCTGCTTCTCCCTCTCCCACTGCCCTTGCTTGTGTTCCAGCTCTTGCTATCAAATAAATAAATAAAATATTAAAAAAAAACAAATAATTTAAGAGACTTGCTATTTTATTTAATGCTGATGAATAAATGCTATTTATCCTTATTCTACATGACAGTGTTAAGAAGAACAATTTCTTGGGGGCACCTGGGTGGCTCAGTTGGTTAAGCATCTGACTAGTGGTTTCACCTCAGGTAGTGATCTCAGGATCATGAGATGGAGCCCTGCCTGGGGCTCCTGCTCAGCATGGCATCTGCTTTTCCCTCTCCCTCTGTTCCTCCCCAGCTTGCATGTGCATGCTCGTTGTCTCTCAAATAAATAAAATCTTAAAAAAAGGGGGAGTAATTTATTAATTCCAAAAGCAACTAAACATTTAATATAATAATTTGATTTGTAATTTTAACTATCTAAATAAATTAAAAAAAAATACAGATTAAGGAAATCAGAGTTGCTTATTCTTAGGAAAGGAGAACAATTTCTGATTCGAGCATATGATGTTAAAGGCTTTAATAAAGAAATTATGAGCCATTTAAGGAAATAAAGAAGAAAATACCCAAAAACTTTAGGCTGAAACTGAAAGTATAAAGTAAAACATAAGTATAAAGTTAGGTATAAAACATATGGCCAAATCATAAAAGTAGTCCAAACTGGTAACTAAAGAGAATATATGTCATTTTTCTATAGGTCTTTACTCATTCAATAGAATGATAACCACATGATGGAGAAAGAGGTATATTCCAGCCTCAAAGAGTCAAGAATATTGACCAAATCAGCAATTCTTAAACTTTTTGGTCACGTGTCTCTTACAACTTTATATTTATTTATTTTTTTTTAAAAAAATATTTTATTTATTTATTTGACAGAGAGAGAGAGAGAGAGATAGTGAGAGCAGGAACACAAGCAGGGGGAGTGGGAGAGGGAGAAGCAGGCTTCCCGCAGAGAAGGGAGCCCAATGCAGGGCTCGATCCCAGGACACTGGGATCATGACCTGAGCCGAAGGCAGAAGCTTAACGACTGAGCCACCCAGGCGCCCCTGGTCTCTTACAACTTTAAAAATCAGTGAAGTTTCCTAAGAGCTTTTGTTTATGTGGGTTATGTATATTTATGTTTGTATTAAAAATTAAAACAGACATTTAAAAAATACTTATTCATAAAAAGACCCCATTACATATTAAATATTCTTGACATACTAAAATGAAACAAAAATACTTTAAAAAAATTAAGTGAGAGGAATTGCACTGTTTTACACATTTATAAAGTTCTTTTCATGTCTAGCTAACAGAAGACGAATTCTCATAGCATTCTATCTGTTGTGATATGTCGTTTTGGTTCAAAGCATATGAAGAAAATCCAGCCTCTATATAGTTAGAAAAAGGAGTAGTATTCTAAAATGCCTTTTCAGATAACTGTAAATATTCATATTTGATACTATACCAAAAATTCAACAAGTGGCCATTTCTTGGGTTACTTGCGATGTAAAATCTGAGATCACATCAATGAACTTTTTCGTACTGTACTCAAGGATGGAGATTAATTAAAAATAGTAACTTTTATTAAAAGATAAAACTTTTACTGTTTCATCAAGGATACTTTTAAGTGAAACTGGCTTTTTTTTTTTTTTTTTAAACTGCAAGTGGCCGGCAGTGATGAATACAATGATTATCAGGAAGGTTGGGTACCACAATCTTAATTCATCTACAGGCATCAGTAGTTTTAGCTTCCATTTTTTGCACTTTTACTGCAAATGTCAACACAGTGAAAAAGGCAAATAATACCTCAGTATTAGGACAAAAATAGATTTGACTTCATGTACCTCCTAAAAGCATCTCAGGGTCTAGGAGTCCTCAGACATACTTTAAGAATCACTGCATTAGATAACTTTCTTAATAGTGTTTTCCAATTTTAGAAAGTATATTTGTAAATTATACTGTATGTGGTTAAAAAACATTTTGCTACTTGGTTTCTTTTATGTTAAAATATACATATTATCTTAGTAATAATAATAGTTAAATATATTTTAATTTAGTATTCCAAGCAAGTTTTAATTAATCATATAACAAGACCTGATACTAAATAATACTGTAGTGTTCAATGTGAGGAAGTTAAAGCAATACAACAGTTCTGTAATCTCACTGACAATACTCAACTTAAAAAAAAAGCTTTAATGGATTACGTATTCAATAGTTAATCTATTGAGAACATTACTAAGTGTCTAGCACTGTATTTACAATCTTTACAATCGAGTGGAGAAGATGAGTTTAATAACAATAAGATGGTTTAAAATCTAAGTTGTAGGAATTTCAGAAAACAAATAAACATTGCAGGTCAGAGTAGTTGTAGGTAAATTCATGAAACAGGCAGAAACCAAGTTAGGATTTAAAGGAGAGGGAATCAGAGAAGAATGAAGACATTTGAGAATCAAGGAACAACAGGAATAAAACAAACGCCGTGGTGGTGGTGGTGGCGGTAGCGGTGGCATTTCTAACGGTGGGGAGAGCACAAAGGAAGTCAATCAACAAGTCTCACTGATAAGAACTTGTTAGAGGAGTAATGAGAAATTGGGCTGACTAGGTAGAAGGAGGGCAAGGTCAAGGGAGCATCAGAGGCCAAAGAGAATAATACAGACAACAGGGTATTGTTACAGTTTTGCCATGATAGAAAAAATATTAAAAAGGATATAACTGAGCAAGATTAATCTGGATATGAGATTAAGAGAGGAAAAGAGTTGGAAAAAGAACATTTTGGAATCAGATATTTTCAATGTTGGGAGCACAGGTTGATAAAGGTGAGCTAAGCTTGGGGCAATGGGAATGGAAAGAAGGGAATTTCAGAGATAAAACTTAGTGAACTTCGTATTAGTAGCAGGTTAGATAAAGGAGAAGAGTAAGTCAAGGATAATTTGAAGATATTTAGGGTTATAGAAGTGAGAAGCAATAACATTACTGAGTACATATTGTATCTTAGGCAGCATGATAGACATATAACATTATTTAATTGTCCCACAAGCTGTATGTAATAGATATCTATTTTATAGATACGGGAACTTAAGCCCAGAGTGATGAAATAACTTGCCTTGCTAATAAGTGGCTTAGGCAGCCCTGACACATAGGTTTATCTGACCATAGAGATAAAAGGCTATCACAGTGGTTAAAAAGCCTAAAGCCTAAAGTCATCTGCCTGGGCAATTAGCTTTGTCACTTAAAAGCTGCTAGAGACTTTCCAACCAGGGCCCGGCAGAATGGCTCCCGCGAAGAAGGGTGGCGAGAAGAAGAAGGGCCGTTCTGCCATCAACGAAGTAGTGACCAGAGAATACACCATCAACATTCACAAGCGCATCCATGGAGTGGGTTTTAAGAAGCGTGCCCCTCGGGCACTCAAAGAGACCCAGAAATTTGCCAAGAAGGAGATGGGAACTCCAGATGTGCGCATTGACGCCAGGTTCAACAAAGCTGCCTGGGCCAAAGGAATAAGGAATGTTCCATACCGTATCCGCGTGCGGTTGTCCAGAAAACGTAACGAGGATGAAGATTCACCAAACAAGCTCTACACACTGGTTACCTATGTACCTGTCACCACTTTCAAAAATCTACAGACAGTTAATGTGGATGAGAACTAATCGGTGATTGTCAAATAAAGGTATAAAACTGCAAAAAAAAAAAAAAAAGCTGCTAGAGATCTGACAAGTGGCTTAATTTTCTGTGCTTCAGTTTTCTCACCTCTGAAATGCAGACAGCCAACTACCTCAAAGAGTTGTGATGAGGATTAAATAAGATAAGGCATGTAGACACTGTTAATAGTGCCTAGAAAACAGTAAGCACTCACACATTTGCAATTATCATATCAGCACAATATGTTAGTGTCGTTAACATAGGGAAAACCCAGTTTGGGAAGAAAAAATACAAAATTTCAAACAAGATGAGTTGGAGGTGGCTTCTAAGTAGGTATCTTTAGAGAAATGAAAATAAAAACTAAATGCAAAAAGGAGAGGTTATGGAAATACTAAGTCAAGAAATACCTACTAGAGGTTACAGAGATTCCTACTTGATAAAGTCATGGGTCTGGATGACTTAGCTCATTCATGGAATTTTTCTCATTCACAAATCCTGATCATAAAATTTTTTCTTGTGTAATGATTTTATAAAACTGTTATTCACTTTGTGTAAGACACTATGCTAGATGCTAGAAGTACAAAAAAGGTACATTTTAAAAAAGTAGTAATTTAGGTAGAGAAAAGATACACAAAATTATAAAGCACAGTGATATAGTATACAGCAAATAAGTAATAAATACAAACAAAAAAAGCCACAGAAGCTAAAAAGAAAGATTGAGGTTCTTTTGGGTTGTGACAAGCTAAGAAGACAGATAAATCCCGCACAGGGCCTTGAAGGAAGGGTAAGACTTAGATAAGAAAGAGAAAGCTGAGAGGAGTGGGGGAGACGCCTGGCAGAGAGCAGCACGCACACAGCTAACAGAGCACACACGACATGTTTCAAGGAAACCGAAAGGAGCAGCTTAATTTGAACAACAATTTGTATTAAAAGAAATAGAGAAAAGGTTGAACATTTTTTACCAAGTTCTAAAGAGCTTCAAATACTGCTTTATGAATTTTATTCACTCTGTAAGCAAAAAAGTGTCTCTTCTCTTCCAGCATCAGACTTTTACAGCTGCAAAATCTACTTCTTAAAACACTAAATTTGTTTTAGAACTACTATCCTCCGCTCCTCTCATTTTATAAGCTAGTAAACATAAAATTTAATTCTCATGTAATGAGGTAAGACTCTTCATATAAACATGTTTGCTGTCAACTAATGCTTTTTTGTTGGAGAGATTCTAAGTTTTCTCAGTATTTTCGGTTTTAAGGAAATGTTTTGCTTTTAGAAGTCTTTTCAAGTAACTGAACCCCATTAAAAGAAAGGAAACTCAAACCCGATCATGACTAGATAAGGCAAATACATCTGTTTTTTCAACTTAATCAGAGCTGAAAACTTTGCTGTAGGCACCAATCCCTGCAATTTTTTGATAGCTGATAAGTACTTTCTAGAATTCAAATGCTATAAACACTATAATATTACCAAGATATCATATTATGAAACATACTGAGGATCAAAATGTATTTACAGCCACAAGACTATGTGAACCAACCTTACTATTAAAACTTTTGGTCTAATTTAGGCATAATAAAAAAAAAATCATACTTAATAATTCACTGGGGTGCCTGGGTAGCACAGTCGGTTAAGCATCCGACTCTTGGTTTTGGCTCAGGTTGTGATCTCAGGGTTGTGAGACAGAGCCCCATGCTGGGCTCCGCACTAGGCGGAGTCTGCTTGAGTTCTGCCCCCCCACTTAAGGGCCCATCTTGAGCTCTAAAATACATAAATCTTAAAAAAAAAGTTTAAATCTTAAAAAACAAAAGTTTAATTCACTATAATACCATATAACATGCACATATGTATGTATATATTTTCAAAGATCAAGGATTTTTTTCCCTTCCACTAATTTATTATTAATTGGTTTACAATAATACTTACCCTAGTATTCTATTCATTCCGTGTCTAGCAGCATAGTGTAATGGAGTATTGTGCTGGTAGGGCTCTCCGTAAGATGTATTTGGATCAAGGGATTCTTTCAGCTGAGGGTTGTTTTCATAAATTTGGCAGGCCAGGTTTTCATCACCATTGATGAGTGCTTTACGGAATTTGGTGGTGGTATTTCCCATGTTTTCTTTTGTTTTTTTCTGATAGGCAATGGCACTTTTTTCCTTCTCCCTTCAGCCACTTGTTGAATGTTTCTGCAACATGTTTCACATTCTAATGGAAGAAAAAAATTATCAAATTAAGATTGTAAAACATCAGTTATAAAGCAGTATCCTAAATAAACAATAACACAATTAGCAACACTAAGAAAACCTAGGAAGCATATATAAAAGAACAAACTAAATTACATTTCACCAAATTTATCTTAACAGACAAAAAAAAAATCTCAAATTCTTAACATTGCCCAAACTAACTTCTTGTTAAACTGTAACACTTATCCACACAGAGACTGTTAAGGTTTCACAGGCTGCACTTTGTACTATGAAAGTTACCTACATGTATGAGCCTTTCAATTTTCCCTTTCACATGGGCAGGAAATTACTTAACTGAATTTTATGGTTGAATACACTTAAATCTCTGTATAAATTATGTATACAATAGACTCAGCCAATTTGTGGGAGAGTGAAAAATGTAGGAAATTTTGCTCATATATGAACTTCAGAATAGGTGTTAAGTTACAGTAAAAAACCCCCACAGTCCTTGGCTAGTATGCTCAATAATAAATGCTACTTTCGCTCCATTCCAATAAATGTTTCTGAACCTACTCTTGAGCAATGATCGAAATTAGTGATAAAGGACATAGCATATGTGAAGGCAGGTATGAAATAAAAGGACTATTCAAGGAATGCTCAGTACACATGGAGTTCAGGATCTCTAGTTTTGAACTAACAGAAGATAAAACAAAATAAGTTGGGGCCAACTAAGAAACTTATACTTTAATCTGTAAAGAATGGATAATTAAAGTCTTTTATGCATGGCAGTGATATAATTATTTTATGCTTTAGAAAATTAACCATTTGGACAGCGTGGAAGACAGATTGGAGGGAGGAAAAGAAAGCGGCAGAATACAACAGTCCATCATGTTACCCAATTAACTCAGTGACAGGCTGGACATTAAAACGTAGCTTAGGGGCGCCTGGGTGGCTCAGTTGGTTGGGCGACTGCTTTCGGCTCGGGTCATAGTCCCGGGGTCCCCGGATCAAGTCCCGCATCGGGCTCCCTGCTCCGCAGGGAGTCTGCCTCTCCCTCTGACCCTCCCCCCTCTCGTGTCCTCTCTCTCTCTCATTCTTGCTCTCTCAAATAAATAAATCTTTAAAAAAATAAAATAAAAAAATAAAACGTAGTTTATTTAAGAAAACAGTTGAAAATAATATATACTTGTTCAACACAAGTTTTGTACAAGGTAGTAAGTTTCAATAGAATACAAATTAACAGACTGAAAAATAAATGAGTTTGTTTTTTTAAAGTTTCTTATAAAACAGAGGTTCTCATCCTTCCTTTGCTGTACATTGATTAACCTGGAGAACTTAAGGAGTCCCATTAGCCAGGCTATACTCCAGAGTAATTAAATCCGTTTCTAGGGGGTGGCACAAGGGCACTGGCATTTCAGCTCCTTGGGTGATTTCAATGTGCACACATCACTGTATAAAACACTCGTAACTCCCTCCAGCCAAATGGTTATATCTGAGTATGGAGACGAAGATGAACAGGCAGGATAAGACAAATGCTAAACCTATTTTAGAGATGGTGTTAACCACTGACTTACTATAGCGGTGTATTTTCTGGCCCACATCTATACTTAATGAGGTCACCATTTGAGTCTTTTAAGGGCTCTTTGTTACTGACATTTTTACTTTAAATATGCAAATATATATGCATAGTAGAATGAGTAAAGACAGACAAAAGATAACTGGAAGATAATCACAGCATTCTGACAAATAACCACCCTATTTTTAATGTATATAAATATTTGTTTTATGCATAATATATACAGTATAAGTATGTATATATATAAACTGGATCACTATATAATTTAAATCTTTTTTTAAGATTTTGTTTATTTATTTGACAGAGAGAGACATGGCGAGAGAGGGAACACAAGCAGGGGGAGTGGGAGAGGGAGAAGCAGGTTTCCCCGCAGAGCGGGAGCCCGATGCGGGGCTCGATCCCACCTGGGATCATGACCTGAGCCGAAGGCAGACGCTTAACAACTGAGCCACCCAGGTGCCCCCATAATTTAAATTTTTTAATTTAATTTTTCAGAGGTTTGCTGAATCTTTAGACTAGAGTACTATTCCTTTATCATTTCATCTAGAATGAGAGAAGAAAATCCTTCCCTCTGAAACTTCTACACTTATCATAATATACCACAGACACTTTTCGGATTTTTCAGGGACACCCTGTATTTTTTTTTTCTTTTGTTTTTCAGATCTAGGAGCCATGTGTTTATTCTCAGTGAAATAATCTGTGTTCTGTAGTACTGCTTTAACTATTTTAAGGATTTATTATTCTGAATGAGAACTCCATTCAGTTTACTATATATTTCAATCTATAACCAAATATAAAACATATCATGTAGATTCTAAAGGGTCTTTCCTCAGGATATGAAAACTTACAGTTGTTTGGTCTTATCTTTCTTCCCTGTTAGAATGTAGCTCAAATTATAAACATTTGTGGAGTTTTGGATTAGATTAATAAACAACACATTTTCTTTGATTTACATTATACTTTAGCAAATGTTCTATAAGAAAAGTAAATTCTATCCAAGATGTGAAAAAAGAAATATCTAAGAAATCAATGATATCTTGGGGTATTTATTTAAAATAACAAGATACTTAAAAAAAAATAATACTCTGGGGCACCTGGGTGACTCAGTGGGATAAGTGTCTGCCTTTGGCTTGGGTCATGGTCCCAGGACCCTTGGATGGAGTCCTGCATCAGGCTCTCTGCTCAGCAGGGAGCCTCCTTCTCCCTCTGAATGATGCTTGTGCTCTCTCGCGCGTGCACGTGCTCTCTCTCACAAATAAATAGATAAAATCTTTTAAAAAATCAGTAATACTCTAATTGTGCACTAAGCATTACTGTCACTCATGGTAAAAACATAATGGCATCTAGAAACCTTTTTGTGGTTCTCAGTCTGTTTCATTTTTAAAACTTGAGTTCAATAAAGCCTGAAAGTTAGAAGGAAATTCATCATTTAAAAGTCATAGCTCCATTCCCTCAGATTATTCTTACAAGTCTCATCTAGAAATTTGCCAGGTGTGTCCTTTAACTTTTTCATAGCCACAGCTAGTATAACCTGAAGTGACTGTTCCCTCTTTGTTTGAATCAAATTCTTAAGTATTATTTCCCCAACTTAAGATAAATCTATGTACAGAGCTTCATGAGGCAGGTGAAGGGTTATGAAAGAGGTGAAAATAATTCCTTATTTGGGGCTTTTAAGTTTTACAGGAAAATCTAGGCAAAATTTCATCATTTTTCAGTGGTAAAATATAGCACTTGATAAGTCACTTAATGAAAAAAGTAAGAAAAATGCATCTTATCAATGGACTCTAGAAAGCTTTCCCTAATTTCTGATTAACTTTTCATTGTGAAGGGCTCTATAACTCTTGCTTTAAATCATTGTCTCTCAGCTTCCCTTTTCACATGTTAATAATCTGCAACAAAACTTCAAGTGCACCTAAATTAATAAACTACTCCCAGAAATCTTTTACAGAATATGACGTTCTTCAGAAATAACTTGCTCTTAGCCTCTCTGTTACCACAGAAGTAAATTATTTTTAAAGTCCTAATTATGGATTGAAGTTGTTGCCCTAAATGAAATAATTGGTTCCCATTCTTCATCTACCTAGAAGAAAACCCATTACACACATTGACCATCTACTTCTAATTCATCCTTCTGCAACTGTCTGCACTACTGATAAGAATAACAACTGTAATTCTACAACTAAACATCTCTTTAGTCAGAATAGAAAGAAGTAGAAAGTTCATTCAAATAGTCAAGTCCCAAGCCCACTCCACTCTAGGTTGAAATCAGAGAGATGTATCTCAAGGAAGAAGATTCCAGAACTCACTACATCCACAGAAATGTTTCATTGTTACTGCAATAATACTTAGAGTAGAGGATGGTTTAAAGACAGACTCTAAGAGAATTTTCAAAGGGTAAGGTAAAAATTAAAAAATAAACAAGAAATAAGGACAGAAGAAAAAAAGCCAGGAAAAGTCAATACACAACAGCAGACAAAAAACGTGGGCAAGTCATATGTTAAGCTATCAACTCTGTTCATTCACTAATTCAACAAGTACTATTAATTTGTAGTTATTTTCATTTGTCACTATGCATCAGAATCATCTGGAGAGGTGATTTCACCTAGTCTAAGGACCAAAAGGCCAGAAAGAGAATTTAAAAAACCTCCCAGTTGATTGTAACATACAGGTCAGACTTGAGGACCATGGGTTAGTTTTGAAACTATGCTAAGCCAAAGGTACTGGCAAGCAGTGTGATGGCAACGAAAAGTGTAGGAGTTGGAAAGACTTGTGCTCAAATTCTGTTTTTATATTACCAAGTAACTTAACTTTTGATGTTTCCGCAACTGCAAACCAGTAGTATTAATGTCTACTTTCTTCAGCCAACAAATATAAATGAACAAACATAAATATCATTGCACCTATGGAATTTATATTCTAGTGGGAGTAGAGAGATAAGCACTGTAAGGCTTTGATTTTGTTCTGTGTGCAACAAGGAGTTATTACAGGTTTGGAGCTACATTTTTCTCAGGCTTTAGCATTTTTAGAAACTGCATTCATAGTTTATCCATGTTGATACATGAATCAATAGTTCAATCATTTTTATTGCTGCGTAGTATTCCACTGCATGGATGTGCCACTGATTATCCACATATTAAAGGACATATTGGGTGTCTCCAGTTTTTGACAATTGTTAATAAAGCTATCATAATATTCACATATAAGTTTTATGTGAATGTATGCTTTAATTTCTCTTGGGCAAATATCCAGGAATGGAATTGCTGGGATATGTGGTAAGTCATTTGTCTAACTTCATAAGAAACCACTAAACTGTTCTCCAGAGCAGATGTACTAATTCATTCCTATCAGCCGTGTAAGAGAGTTACAGTTGCTCTGTATCTCAGTCAGCATTTGGAATCATCAGTTTTTTGGGAGTTGTTTTTTTTTTTTCCTCCCTTTTTTCTCTTTTGGTAGCCACCCTATCGGATGTATTATGGTATCACATAATGGTTTTAATATCCATTTTCCTAATGATTAATGATATGAATCATGCCTTGATATGCTTATCTGCCACGAGTATATCTTGATTATATATCTAAAATGTCTGTTTAGATCTTTTGACAATTTTTAAGATGGATTACTGTTGAATTTGAGTTCTATACATATTCTATAAAAAATGTTCTCTGTTAGAAATGTGATTTGCAAATATTTTTTCTAGTCTGTAGCTTCTCTTTCCAGTCTCTTAACAGTGTTCACAGGCCAAAAGTGTTAAATTTTGATGAAGTAAAATTTATCATTTTTTCCTTTTATGGACAGTGCTTTTGGAGTCATATGTAAAACTCTGCCTAACTCAGGTCACAGGGATTTTCTCTTATATATTCTCTTGGAAGTTTTTTAGTTTTAGGTTTCACATTTGAGTCCATGATCCATTCTGAATTAATTTCTATAAAAGACTGAGGTATGGATTGAGGTTCATTATGTTTTATGTACAGACATCCAATGGTTCCAGCCCCATTTATTAAAAAAAATGTCCTTTCTCCACTCAACTGCCTCTGTACCTTTATCAAAAACCAAATGAGTAGCAAACTGAATTCAACAATACATTAAAAGGATCATATACCACAATCAAGTGGGATTTACTCCAGAGATGCAATGATGGTTCAACATCGGCCAATCAAAGTGATACACCACATTAACAAAATGAAAGATTAAAGATCATATGATCATCTCAATAGATGCAGAAAAAGTATCTGATAAAATTCTACATCTGTTAATGACAGAAACTCTCAACAAAGTGGGTACAGAGGGAACATACCTCAACACAAGGCCATATATGAAATGTCTACAGCTAACATCATACTCAGTAATAAAAAGCTGAAAGGTTTTCCTCTAGATTCAGGAATAAGACCAGGATGTCCACTCTTGGCCACTTTTATTCAACATAGTTTTGGAAGCCCTAGCCAAAGCAATTAGGCAAGAAAAAGAAATAAAAGGCATCCAAATTAAAAATAAAGGAGTAAAACTGTCACTATATGCAGATGATATGATACTATATATAGGAAATCCTAAAGACTCTGCCAAAAACTATTTGAATAAATGAATTCAGTAAAATAGCAGGATACAAAATCAATATATAAAAATCTGTTCTGTTTCTATACACTAATAACGAACTATCAGAAAGAGAAATTAAGAAAACAATTCCATTCACAATTGCATCAAAAAGAATAAAATACCTAGGAATAAATTTAACCAAGGAGGTGAAAGACCTATACACTGAAAACTATAAGACACTGATGAAAGAAATTGAAGATGACACAAATAAATGGAAAGACATTCTATGCTCATGGATCAGAAGAATATTGTTAAAATATCTGTACTACCCAAAGCAATCTACAGATTCAGTATAATCCCTATCAAAATTCCAATGGCATTCTTCACAGAAATAGAACAATCCTAAACTTTGTATGGAACCACAAAAGACCCCAAATAGCCAAAACCATCTTGAGAAAAAAGAACAAAACTGGAGGCATCACACTTCTTGATTTCAAACTATATTACAAGCTACACAGCTCAATGGAACGGAAAAGAGCCCAGAAATAAACCATGCAAATATGGCCAATTAATTTATGACAGAGACTCCAAGAATATACCATGGGGAAAATATAATCTCTTTAATAAATGGTGTTGGGAACACTGGACAACCACATGCAAAAGAATGAGACTAGATCACTATTTTACACTACACACAAAAAAATTAACTTAAAATGGATTACAGACATGAATATAAAGCCTGAAAACGTAAAACTCCTAGAAGAAAACAGGGGGCAAGCTTCTTGACATCACTTTTAATGATGATTTTTTGGCACAGACACCAAAAGCAAAGGCAACAAAAGCAAAAATAAATAAGTAGGATGATATCAGACTAAACAGCTCCTATACAGCAAAGGAAACCATCAACAAAATGAAAAGGCAACCTAAATAATGGAAGAAAATATCTGCAAATCATTTACCTGGTAAGGAGCTAATATCCAAAATGTATAAAAAATTCTGTCAACTCAATAACAAAAAACAATCCAATCAAAAGATGGATAGAGGATCTGGATAGACATTTTTCCAAAGACATACAGATATAAGGCCAACAGGTACATGAAAAGATTGTCACCATCACTAATCATCAGGGAAATGCAAATAAAGCCATAAAGAGACATCACCTCATATCTGTCAGAATGGCTATTATGAAAAAGACAAGAAATAATAAGTGTTGGTGAGGATGTGAAGAAAAGAGAGCCCCTTTACACTGCTGGTGGGAATGTAAATTGATGTAGCCACTAGGGAAACCACTATGGTGGCTCCTCAAAAAAGTAAAAATAGAACTACCATATGATCCAGCAATTCTAGGTGTTTACCCAAAAGAAAACAAAAGCACTAACTTGAAAACATACATGCACCCCAATGCAGCACTATTTACAATAACCAAGATACGGAAACAACTTAAGTGTCCACCAATGGATGAATACATAAAGAAAATGTGATTCTACACACATACACGCACACATACACACACACACACACACACATATAAAATGGAATATTAGTCATCCATATAAAAAAATGAAATCTTCCCATTTGTGACAAATGGTTGGACCTTGAGGGCATTATGCTCAGTTTAATAAGTCAGACAGAGAAAGATATTGTATGATCTCACTTGCACGTGAAATCTTAAAAATCAACCAACCAAACAAAAACACCAAGCTCACAGATACAGACAATAGACTGGTGAAACTAACAGAATACTGTATATCAATAATACCTCAATTAAAAAAAAAGTTGACTACATTTGTGTGTATCCAATTCTGGACTCTGTTTCGTTTTTCTGTGTGTCTATTCTTTCAGCAACACTCTGTTATCTTGGTTACTGGAAGAACTGACATCTTAACAATACTGATTGCCCCAATCCATGCATATGGTATTTCTGTCAATTTGTTTATGTCTACTTTGACTGATTTTTCAGTCCTATTTTGTAAGTTGGTTGCATCACACAAATGCCATGCATATTTTGTTAGATCTATACCTAAGTATTTATTTTTGGGGGGTGCTATTATAAATAGTCCTATAAAAAATTTTTAAGTTCCTATTGTTCATTTCTAGTATATAGAAAATACAACTGAATTCACACATCAGACCTTAAAAACTATGAATTTGCTAAATTCACTTATTCTAGAAGTTTTTTGGTAGATATTTTGGGATTGTCTAAAGTAGGCTCATGTCTTCTACGAATAGAGGCAGTTCTATTTCTTCCTTTAACATCTACCATGCCTTTTCTTTTTCTTGCTTTATTATACTGGGTAGATTGATTTTTTAGTTAGCAAAAGTTTAAGGAAAAACAGGATTATTTGTATAGAGTGTATAAACATCTCAGGGGAGATATTTAATAATCACAAAGTGAAAAGTGGCAATTTTACAATGAAGAAACATGGGAAATATCACTTTAACCAAGTGATTAAGATTAACATCACCAATAAATCATTTTCTCTTAGTACACTAAAAAAAAGCACATTACTTCTGTAGTCTTCTTGTGAAAAAATGCACAACATTGACCTAAATATGTGCAAGTATCAGATAAACTCAAATTGAGCGACATTCTACAAAATAACTGGCCAGTACTCTTCAAAAGTGTCAAGGCCATGAAAGACAAGAAGGGACTGTACAACTGTTCACAGATTAGGGGAGACTAAGGAAATGTGAGAACTAAATGCCATGTGGGATCTGAGCTTGAATTCTAGAACAGAAAACAAAGTCATAAATGGAAAACTGGTGAAAACCAAATAAAGTATATAATTAAGTTAATATTGTACCAATGTTAATCTCTTAGTTTTGATAACCGTAGCATGGTTATGCAAGATGTTTACATTAGGGCAAGCTGGGTAAAGGGTAGGCAGGAATTCTAGGTCCTACTTTTTTTTTTAAAGATTTATTTATTTGAGAGAGACAGACCAAGCAGAGGGAGAGGGAGACAAGCAGACTCCCTGCTGAGTGGGGAGCCCAAAATGGGGCTGGATCCCAGGACCCTGAGATCATGACCTGAGCCGAAATCTAGAGTAGGATGCTTAACCAACTAAGTACCCAGGCACCCTTTTCTGTCTTATTTTTGCAACTCTTCTGTTAGTCTAAAATTACTTTAAAATAAAAAGGTGGAAAAAAAAAAATTCTCCTAGCTTCTGGGTTGAGAATAGACCATAGGAAGGCACAGATAGAAATAGGGAGAATGAGCTGGAGGATGCTAGGGTAATCCAGTTAACAAATTATAGTTTTGGGACGCCTGGGTGGCTCAGTCAGTTAAGCGTCTGCCTTCAGCTCAGGTCCTGATCCCAGGGTCCTGGGATCAAGTCCCGCATCCGTCTCCTTGCTCAGCGGGGAGCCTGCTTCTCCCTCTGCCTGCCACTCCCCCTGCTTGTGCTCGTTCGCTCTCTCTCTGGCAAATAAATAAATAAAACCTTAAAACAAACAAATTAGTTTCATAGACTAGGATGGTACAAATTGAGGTGATGAAAAGTATTTGCATTATAGATCTATTTTGAATATTATTTCCTGAAAGCCTTAAAGAGTGTAGAAACAGAGCAGTCTTGGATATTAATTATCCAATAGAATAAAGTAACAAAAGGAATAAAATAAAAACAACATCTTAAATTTCCAAATCCTTAAAGAACCATTCCCCACTAGAAAATGAGTAGAAAGGACACTCCAAGAAAAATCAATGCTATTTATTACTAATTTTGGTACCAAACATCTAACCCCTACCCAGTCTCTTAACCCAGAGTAATTAGGTGTGCCATGTGTAAATCACAAGGTCCATTGGCCCCTCTAGCTTAGATTTCTCTGATGGTGAGAAGAGAAAGAGAAAGAGGGGAAAAAAGGTTAAGACTAGCTGTCTGAATGCATTACACTCCTGCCACTTTGTACCAAAACGTACAAACCCTAGAGGCCCAACTATATCCCTAAAAATTCCTTGATGTTAAAACATTTCTTTTAGAGAGGAATAAAGAAAAAGGCATGTCTTGCCCTCTTCTAGAGCCTAAGGTGTAGAGTTAGCTTCAGTGATAATAGGGTTTAAGGATGTGATCATAGAACTATGCAGCTGAAGGGGTAGTGGTAGTCTTTTGGATTTACCTTCTGTAAAATCTTCAATGGCTCCCTACAAATGACAGATTATAGTCAAATTCTCAGGAAGTGCATACCTAAGGCCTACCATAAAAGTGTTTTCAAAAACAATGAGTTGGGGATTTGCATAAGGAAATAAGCTAAGATAAGGCTGAATAGCTAGGTAGGACGGGACCCTTAGATTCCTGTCCTAAATTTGGCTTCAGCTTTCAACTTAATTTCAGATCACAGTTCTTAATGTTATTTCCCACTTCTGAAATGATAGGATTATTGTATGATATTAATATAATAATAATTTTGACTTTAAACTTGGCCAGTGTAATTTAGTGTTATGTATATATCCTGTTTGCTCTGACAGACTGATTAAATGCAATGGGGTGTAGTGAAAGAGCTTTTAAGCTAGAAAGACCTAGAATCTTGGCAAGTCTGTTAATGACAACATCCATTTTCTTGTCAAGAAAATAATACTCATTTCTGAGGGCCATTGTAAAGATTAAACGTAATAATGTACATAAAGTTCCACAACTCATACGAAATAATTGACACAACATATCCTCTATTCCACTAAAGACTATAAAGTACACCCATACAAGAAATACCTTATATTTCTCTATATGAAGAATGTTTGTAGTATTGAATTTTTACTAATTAAACTCATAAGATCACAGAGATAGAAAGGACATTTAAATCCTTTCAGCGTATACCCCCAAGATTTAACCATAAAAGATTTAACGGCTTGTAAGCAAATGCCTTTCATATTAGATAACCTAAAAAGCCTATCCTGAAACTGACCATAAGATGATCATTGAAATCTTGTATGAAATGTATTTGGTACTCTTTCATACTTCATATGATGTTAGAATATCACAGGCATTTAATGAGATACAGGTTGCCCCAAAAGATAATGTCAGGAAAACACGACTTATTAAAATTTAACATGACTTAATGTTCACGTTTTACTCTTTTAAGAAATGGGATGGCAAACTGCCATTTTTAAAAATCCATGCAGATTTCAGCAACTAGCAACAATAAGAGAAAGTACTGCAGTAAAATGAAACTGGCATAGTTCCTTAGGAAAAATGACTTGAGATAAAAAGGCTGAATATGATTGACCAAATGACAATAAAGAAGGCCTTTAGAAATATGATGTCAAGCTAGTGAGAATCTACTAAGTAATCTTCCATCCTCCTGTAAGGTTACGACTCCCTGTAGCAGCTGGTTTCTATGCACCCTTCACCCCTCAACATAAATCCCTTTATCTTAATTCTGTTACTGTAACAGATTTTTATTTTTTTTATTTTTTATTTAAAGATTTTATTTATTTATTTGACAGAGAGATAGAGCACAAGTAGGAAGAGGTGCAGAGGGAGAGGGAGAAGCAGGCTCTCTGCTGAGCAGGGAGCCAGACGTGGGGCTCGATCCCAGGACCCCAGGATCATGACCTGAGCCGAAGGCAGCCACTTAACTGACTGAGCCACCCAGCCACCCCTATAACAGATTTTTAAAATGTAAGCTAGGGGCACCTGGGTGGCTCAGTGGGTTGAGTTTCTGACTTTGGCTCAGGTCATGATCTCAGGGTCCTGGAATCGAGCCCCGCATCAGGCTCCCCGCAGAGAGGGCAGTCTGCTTCTCCTTCTCCCTCTGCCCCTTCCCCCTGCTCGTGCTCTGTCGGTCTCTGTCTCAAATAAATAAAATCATTTTTTAAAAAATGAAAGCTATATTACTTTATTATAAACAAAAAACTGTTTGAATGTAATCATTAATTAACACAACTAAGGATACAGTTTAAATGTCATAAATATACTATTAAAATGTTAACTTATATTCACCAATAAACAAAACAAAAAAAGCAATTTAGGGGGTGCCTGGGTGGTTCAATTGGTTAAGTGTCCAACTCTTGATCTTAGCTCAGGCCTTGATCTTGGGGTTGTGAGTTTAAGCTCCCTGTTGGGCTCCACATGTGGAGCCTACTAAAAAAGAAAAAGAGAAAGAAAGAAGAAAGGAAAGAAAGAAAGGAAGGAAAGAAAAAAAAGAAAAAAAAGCAATTTAGGATTGCTATCACAAGAAAACTGAAATGATTTACAAGTACTGATTTTTAATGAATGCATGGAATCCTAGGCATTGAAAGGACAGCCAATAGTTTGTCTGTCTTCCTCATTAGGTTATGGGGAACCTCAGTCTAAGTCGAATGCTTCAGTAAGATTGAAATTTATATTACTGAATGCACAATCAGTTCACAGTACCTCTAAGCAATGTACGGAGTGGTACAGGTGTCAGCAAATGTTTCCTTTTTTAGTTTCTTAATTTTTTATTTTGAGGTAACTGTAGATTCACATACAGTAATAAGTAATTTTAAAAGACACTTAACACAGTGCCTGGCACTAGGAAACCCACCCAAAAAATGTTAGCTTTTAGATAATTAGAGAAAAGGAAGAAAGCATCCATAATGGGCCTTTGAGGAAGAGCTTCTCTACAGAATGCTTGAGGTGTACACACATAATACCTTAAATAATCTTCCAATGACCCCAGCAACGAGGGAAGCAAAGGAAAGGAGGGTGAACCAGGATGGTACCAATTCTGGCCTTGCTATTAACTTGCTATGTGGCCCTGGCTACCAGTCAGTCTCAATTTCTCACTAGCCAAATGGACCTTAGGGCCCTGTGTTCTGGCCTCAGCTGTCCCCTCTTTTCCCTTATCTCCTGCTTCTTTTCCCCTTAGGGTATTGCTCTAGTTGCACACTGTCTGCACTCTAGTTTTTCTACAAACATGCTCTGGCCTTGGGGCCTTTTCACCTGTTCTTCTCTCAGTTGGAAATGATCTTCCTCAGAGAGCCCTTCCTTGGCCACTTTTTAATACTTTATCCCTGCTTATCTTTTCTTCATAAAACGTATGTATTGATATAATAACTAATGATTTACTCATTTCCTCTCTTCTCCACTAAAACAAGTTCCATGAAGGCAGTCTTTATTTGCTTCACTATCATATCCAGCCCCAAGAGTAGTTTCAGGCATTTGTTGAATGGATAACTGAGTGTATGTATGTAGGGTTCCTAAGCTACCTTTTCAAATCTGGTATGCTATGATTAAATTATGGGCTTGTGGAATTGGTGAACATCTCAGAAGTTCAAGTCTGAGCCTGAGGTCCAAACAGTTCTTTTGGCTCCTTTTCTTTTCTTTCTTTTTTTTTTTAAAAAAACGTAATCTCTATGCCCAACGTGGGGCTCGAGCTTATGACCTGTAGATCAAGACTCATGTATCAAAAGTCATATGCTCTGCCAGGTGCCCCTTTTGGCTCCAATTTTTGATAACTGCCTTGCCTTAATGGACCTTTAAAAATCATCTCCAAATGTAACACACACATCCTAACCATAGCCACACACATGCACAAATAGACAAATATCACTTAATTCAAGAATCATTGTATGCTATGTGTGAAACACAATACACACACAATATTTCCTTAGCCTGGAATATTAGTCCTTATATAGTTTAATCCCAACTTACATTGATAACTTCAATTCTGACCATACTCCTTTCCAAAAGATCCCCTACTCCGGCTATAGTGGACTATTTATCCTTCTCTGAGACATTAGGTAAGCCTCTGTGCCTTTGCCCTCACTGGTCTGTTTGCGTGGAAGGTACAGATTCCCCTTCATAACTGCCAAATACCTTATCTTTCACAGTTGTCAAATGTCTCATCTTTGAGGTCCAACTCAAATATCACCTCTTCTGTGAAGCCTTCCTTGATTTCTCAGAAGTAACTGTCTAATCCACAGGTTTCCACCATAGTGATCATCACGGTAGTCTACTTACTTTACCTGTTTTTCCTCTTCAGTCACTTATGGGCTTCAGAGGCCTCAACCATATCTGCTCTCTCCTTATTGCTAAGGACCTATACCTGTGCCCAGCACAAATATTTATCAAATTGGATGTTAACACGGCACCACAACTAAGAACGCTCTCTAACCTTTGCTGGCAGACTTGATCAGGTAGTTCCTCCTTCCTCCTGTTCAAAAGTTGGTTTCCTTAATATTTCTACCCACAGCGAACTTTTTCGGTAAAGGGCCAGACAGTAGATATTTTAAGCTTTGTAAATCATATGATCTTGGTCACAACTAGTCAACTCTGCTGCTGTAGCCTGAAAGCCCTAGGCAGTATGTCATAGAATGGTTCCAAAAAAACTTCATTTATAAAAACAGGCAAGGAGGTTTGGCCTATGGGTTGTAGTTTGTCAATGCCTGATTTGATGGAAGGAGTACAGCACAGAACAATTTGGGTTGGAATCCCGTATTTACTATTTCCTAGTTCTAGCACAAATCCCTTAACCTCTTAGGCATAAGGTCACCTGCCTTGCAG